>NW_013673803.1:31762-33474 GCF_000517525.1 Limulus polyphemus
TAAAAACCTTGATGACTTATGAAACAAAACATAATAAAGTAGTTTTAGGTATATAAAGACCTTGATGACTTATGAAACAAAACACAATAAAGTAGTTTCAAGTATATAAAGACCTTGATGACTTATGAAAGAAAACATAATAAAGTAGTTTCAAGTATATAAAGACCTTGATGACTTATGAAACAAAACACAATAAAGTAGTTTCAAGTATATAAAGACCTTGATGACTTATGAAAGAAAACATAATAAAGTAGTTTCAAGTATATAAAGACCTTGATGAGCTATGAAAGAAAACATAATAAAGTAGTTTTAGGTATATAAAGACCTTGATGAGCTATGTTGAGTTATTTGCATTTTGTATCTTCCCTAATTTTGAATTACTGATCAATCCAATCTACTCAATCTTTGGAGAAACTTGGATGAAAATCGTTTGACGTTCAACGTTTTACGGTCAAACAGTCAAATAATTTAGCATCCGGAGTGCTAGAGGGTCATTTGATAAAATAAGATGGTAGTAATTTTCAACTACTAACCAGAAAGATAAGGGCAGCCAGTCAGCAGCACCCTGTCACCCACTAAGGGATTAACTGTCACTCTTATAACTTTGATCTAAGAAACTATGAAGTTTCAAATCGCTCTCTAAAAACCTGATTTATTTGTTCTCGTTAAGAACCAAACTACAAAAGGACCACACAAGTACGAAAGGTAAACAGGAAAAAAAGTTGAATAATTTTTAAAAATTACAGTAAAAATATATTTATTCTATAAATATAGGTTCAATGGGTGTATACAAATCTTATAGTGAAAGAAAATTGTTTTTATAAAAATCATAATATACGTAAAATTACTATGTAAAAATTATAATATACGTAAAATTACTATGTAAAATTATAATATACGTAAAATTACTATGTAAAATTATAATATACGTAAAATTACTATGTAAAAATTATAATATACGTAACATTACTATGTAAAAATTATAATATACGTATAATTACTATGTAAAAATTAAAATACAAGTAAAAACGTGTGTAGAAAAGTTACAGAGGAAAAAACAACAACAAAATAACTACTTTCTGGGTGTTATGCTAATATACTAACAAGTAGGTTCCTAATTCAATAATACGAATGAACCTTACGACTTCTTTAAACTGTTACCATTTGTTCACATAGCAACACGTAATTTATTCAGGGTCGTCGCTGATCATTGCTGTCATTCAGAAGTACCTTATGCCTCAATACAATCGTATGACTCTAAAGTATGTTTTCAGTTGTTGATATGACTAAGAATAAACTCTCATCATTGAGTTCCCTCAGCATAATTACAGTGTTTGAGTATTAGTTAACACATCATTGAGTTCCCTCAGCATAATTACAGTGTTTGAGTATTAGTTAACACAGCATTGAGTTCCCTCAGCATAATTACAGTGTTTGAGTATTAGTTAACACAGTCATTGAGTTCCCTCAGCATAATTACAGTGTTTGAGTATTAGTTAACACATCATTGAGTTCCCTCAGCATAATTACAGTGTTTGAGTATTAGTTAACACATAATTGAGTTCCCTCGGCATAATTACAGTGTTGGAGTATTAGTTAACACATCATTGAGTTCCCTTGGCATAATTACAGTGTTTGAGTATTAGTTAACACATAATTGAGTTCCCTCAGCATAATTACAGTGTTTGAGTATTAGTTAACACATCATTGAG
>NW_013673803.1:33495-34608 GCF_000517525.1 Limulus polyphemus
ACACATAATTGAGTTCCCTCAGCATAATTACAGTGTTTGAGTATTAGTTAACACATCATTGAGTTCCCTCCGCATAATTATAGTGTTTGAGTATTAGTTAACACATCATTGAGTTCCCTCGGCATAATTACAGTGTTTGAGTATTAGTTAACACATTACTGAGTTCCCTCAGCATAATTACAGTGTTTGAGTATTAGTTAACATATTACTGAGTTCTCTCAGCATAATTACAGTGTTTGAGTATTAGTTAACACATCATTGAGTTCCCTCGGCATAATTACAGTGTTTGAGTATTAGTTAACACATCATTGAGTTCCCTCGGCATAATTACAGTGTTTGAGTATTAGTTAACACATCATTGAGTTCCCTCGGCATAATTACAGTGTTTGAGTATTAGTTAACACATCATTGAGTTCCCTCGGCATAATTACAGTGTTTGAGTATTAGTTAACATAAAGCTCTAATTCCTTTTGCTCGTTGTTTGATTTGTTTTAAGTCCACTGGTGGGTTAGTGGTAAGTTTACAGACGTACAATGCCAAAATCAAGGTTTCCATTCCCTCCTGGTGGATAGAACAGTGTAGCCAATAACAGCTTCGTTGTAACGATATTAGCATGATATGGCAGAGTGCACAACGTATATATTATGTAGACGTTTACTTCATACGTATATATCACTTATGTAGTTTTTCTTACACGACAGTAAAGATGATTTGCAATGGTTGTGTCACTGCAGTTGCAACCATGATGCCATGTTCGAAATGTTTCACACCTATCTATTTGATTCCAAACCAGTTCTCGACCATTCAACTTGTAGGGCTGCTACAATTAGTCTTGTGGTTGGAGAAATGTCATATGCCTTTCGATATTCATATAGCATGATTGTTAAACTATGCAAAGTAGAAAAAAAACTTGTTGGGGAAGGAAGTCTTCAATGTTCTCCATAGAAGCCACAACACTCGTACATCAGAAGGCTATAAAATCTGCAACCACATCCAAAACACTCGTACATCAGAAGGTTATAAGATCTAAAACCACATCCAAAACACTCGTACATCAGAAGGCAATAAAATCTGCAACCACATCCAAAACACTCGTACATCAGAAGGTTATAA
>NW_013673804.1:0-3121 GCF_000517525.1 Limulus polyphemus
CTAGTAGGACATTATCCTGTAACTCATGGTAGAAATCGTTAAATAGAAATAAGACTAAACACAACAATTAGCTAGTAGGACATTATCCTGTAACTCATGGTAGAAATCGTTAAATAGAAATAAGACTAAACACAACAATTAGCTAGTAGGACATTATCCTGTAACTCGTGGTAGAAATCGTTAAACAGAAATGAGACTAAACACAACAATTAGCTAGTAGGACATTATCCTGTAACTCATGGTAGAAATTGTTGAATAGAAATGAGACTAAACACAACAATTAGCTAGTAGGACATTATCCTGTAACTCATGGTAGAAATTGTTAAACAGAAATGAGACTAAACACAACAATTAGCTAGTAGGACATTGTCCTGTAACTCATGGTAGAAATCGTTAAACAGAAATGAGACTAAACGACAACAATTAGCTAGTAGGACATTATCCTGTAACTCATGGTAGAAATCGTTAAACAGAAAATAATGTCCTACTAGCTAATTGTTGTGTTTAGTCTCACCTGTAACTCATGGTAGAAATTGTTAAACAGAAATGAGACTAAACACAACAATTAGCTAGTAGGACATTATCCTGTAACTCATGGTAGAAATCATTAAACAGAAATGAGACTAAACATAACAATTAGCTAGTAGGACATTATCCTGTAACTCGTGGTAGAAACTGTTGAACAGAAATGAGACTAAACACAACAATAAGCTAGTAGGACATTATCCTGTAACTCGTGGTAGAAATTGTTGAACAGAAATGAGACTAAACACAACAATTAGCTAGTAGGACATTGTCCTGTAACTCATGGTAGAAATCGTTAAACAGAAATGAGACTAAACACAACAATTAGCTAGTAGGACATTGTCCTGTAACTCATGGTAGAAATCATTAAACAGAAATGAGACTAAACACAACAATTAGCTAGTAGGACATTATCCTGTAACTCATGGTAGAAATTGTTCAACAGAAATGAGACTAAACATAACAATTAGCTAGTAGGACATTATCCTGTAACTCGTGGTAGAAATCGTTGAACAGAAATGAGACTAAATCCAGGCAGTGAAGTAGATTAGGCTACGATAAAGTTCCAATTCTTACACATTTTAGTAAGTGATTTGAAAATATCTTTACCATGTTTGATTTTATGTAAGAAACATCCAGGTTTCATATATTTCCACAAATTTATTCGCCTCTAGCATCGAATCATAAGATTTACAGTCTTTTGACAACAGTGGTAGCTTTACTAATCCTACTAGGTTCTGTACAAAGAAAGTTAATGAAAACACATGGTGGACTGGACTGTAAGTAAACAGGAATTATCATCTCAGTGTTACACCTAATTACTCTTGAAAGTCCAGTCTGACTAGTAGGAGGTGGGTTACTTACAAAATACAAATTTTACTAACTCAGCTGAATGACAGACATTGTTAGTAATAGTGATGTTAACAAAAACATTCATCATTCTTCATACACAGGGTTTAATGTTCACAAGGAACGTCACTAGCATACGTGTATATATTTTAGCTTGTTATATATTTATGTTACTAGCAGTAACTTTGCAACCCTCCTCTATTTTTCTGAATACTTTCTTCTGTCATTAAATCATTTACTGCAGTGCAAGATATCACTTTATTTTTAGAATTTTAAAAATAAAATAAGATTAATACAAAGGTGTTTATTCATTTTTAACGATACAGCTTTTCGATATCATGCCAGATCCATTTCAAAAATTACATTACACTTCTTTCAGTTCCCACATTATATATATATATTAGGACTTTCAACACGAGGACCTCATCGTTTGTTTCTAATGTGATCTACTAGTTATATTAATCATACTTGATGTCTGGAACTGTCTTTTAGCTACCAGGTAGACATGGAAATACCAACAATGCATACAGTTTTAACAATAGGATTAGTAAACATGTGAAACCCAACAATATCTTCTTGTATCAAAACAACTAATTGTCAGTACATGCAGATACCAAGGTAACGTGCATCTATTTAATATAATTAAATTACTGAACTGTGAACACTCTACTTTGTTAAATAATTATATGAATTTGAACACAACATAAAAAGGCAGGAAACACTAGAACAAGAATGAAAATAATCAAAAATTTCCTCAAGAAATAAACAAAGTGGTACTCTGCCACCTGAATATCAAGATGCCTTAAAAGAAGTTTCAACTCTATACATTAGCAAGTATATTATGATTATTATGTTCTTAGACATACACAAGTCTTTGTACGATTATTCTCTACAGAAGACACGTCAACTACATAACGTGCATGAGATTCATTCACTAGCCCTACTGTCTACAAGACAATGTCTCTTGTAAACTGATCCCTGCAGTTTACTTGTCTAGTTTTACGAATGAAAGCAGAGCACGTATAGATGAATGATAATACAAAATTTTTTAACATTCTTTTTTTTTCAAGCTATTGCATAGTTAAGACATAAATAAACACTAGAAAAGTATTTTACGGTTTTTATGTACATATGCGTGACATTGAGCAACACAACACGGCCAGACTACCACTGTGTTTCAGTAACTAAATACCTCCGAAACAATCAATCAATTATGAAAGCAAGATAAATTCTTTTTGTTTCAAACGATGGTTCAACCAACCTAGCATCCGCCACTATGTATTTTCAAATAATGCATTCCTGCAATTTATCTGAAGAACGTTACGTGACGGTGACCATACTTTGAAGAACAGACCTATGTAGAGTCACACAAAACGTGGTTGACGATCGGATGACAGTCTATCCTGCACACCGGTTGTTGATTCAGGCTGTTGAAATACTTCTTCCTGAGAAGATATGGAACTTAGGGTGTGGCGAACTGAGGAAGTAGAGTACGTTGTATAAGATGATGAAGCGGGGGAAGATGGAGTTACTTGACTTTTAGTCACCGATCTAAATGTGTTACTTTCACAGCTGTCAGTGCCCTGTTTTCTGGAACCAAGACCTTCCTGTGAAGAGGAAGTTCGAGAAGCTTTTTTTATCTGGCGACTACGTATAGATGGCATTTCTTCTGGACACGACAACTTCCTCATTGAATGTTCCATATACGGTTTAGAGCTTTCCTGGGTGTGTAAATCTTGTGTACTGT
>NW_013673804.1:3871-7070 GCF_000517525.1 Limulus polyphemus
AGAGAAATAACTTTCAATATAATAAAACTAATACTTCACAAAAGATACTTTTATATTACAGATATGTGAGATATGTACAGCTGTTTCTTGATCCTTATGAAAATTAAAAGAGGAAATAATGCTAGGAATATGTAACCAAAGTTGTTGAATTTTACAGGGGAATGACAAATTATTGTTTCTCTAACCATAAGTAAAATGAAAAAACAAAACCTACTAAAGTGTATAAAAAACATACATGTGGAAATTATTCAGCTGATCCTCGGGATTAATACATTATATGACAATAAACAATCAAAGTTAATATGAAATATACACCAAGTGGAAACCATTCAGCTAATCCTCAGGACTTGTACATTATATGACAATAAACAATCAAAGTTAATATGAAATATACAC
Organism: Limulus polyphemus; assembly: GCF_000517525.1. Taxonomy (NCBI): domain Eukaryota; kingdom Metazoa; phylum Arthropoda; class Merostomata; order Xiphosura; family Limulidae; genus Limulus; species Limulus polyphemus. The sequence continues at coordinate 4,268 of NW_013673804.1, forward strand.
CAAGTGGAAACCATTCAGCTAATCCTCAGGACTTGTACATTATATGACAATAAACAATCAAAGTTAATATGAAAAAGTCCTGAGGATTAGCTGAATGGTTTCCACTTGGTGTATATTGTCATATAATGTACGAAACAATCAAAGTTAATATGAAATATACATCAAGTGGAAACCATTCAGCTAATCCTCAGGACTTGTACATTATATGACAAGAAACAATCAAAGTTAATATGAAATATACACCAAGTGGAAACCATTCAGCTAATCCTCAGGACTTGTACATTATATGACAAGAAACAATCAAAGTTAATATGAAGTATACACCAAGTGGAAATTATTCAACTAATCCTCAGGACTAATACATTATATGACAACAAATAATCCAATTTAGTATGAAATATACGCCAAGTGGAAACCATTCAGCTAATCCTCAGGACTTGTACGTTATATGACAACAAATAATCAAAGCTGATATGAAATATACACCAAGTGGAAACCATTCAACTAATCCTCAGGACTAATACATTATATGACAACAAATAATCCAATTTAGTATGAAATATACGCCAAGTGGAAACCATTCAGCTAATCCTCAGGACTTGTACATTATATAACAAGAAACAATCAAAGTTAATATGAAATATACACCAAGTGGAAACCATTCAGCTAATCCTCAGGACTTGTACATTATATGACAAGAAACAATCAAAGTTAATATGAAATATACACCAAGTGGAAACCATTCAGCTAATCCTCAGTCCATAACAGGCTTTATTTCCACTAGGAGATGACCATTCTAACCAAAAGATACTGTGTGTTTAATAATTTATTTGTATTAATATATTTTCCAGTTAGCTATGTATGTATAACTAAACAAACACAACATACGTCCATATTTACAGAGGTCTTCTAGAACACCATGAACTACAGATAGTACTGAATTAGTAATATGTAGGGGATTTCAACAAACACAATATACTTGATAAAATTTAGTTGAATGAATGCCAACTGTCTGTTGTAGAAACAAAAGTGTAAAAGATGATGTTTGGAAAGTCTTCTGCCCTTCATCTTCGGACCTGAAGACGGTCTTCTGCCTTTTGATATGTTGTCCTCTACACTTGTGTTTCTACGACAGACAGTTGCCGTCCATTCCTCGTGAATACTCTGCCTAAGCAATCTATCAAAGAATACAACATACCTGTTTATTCCCAGTGGTCTTCTAGAAGACCATGAACTAAAGATGGCACTTGAAGAAAACGTTAAGGGCAGATGCATGGTGCTGATGTTTACGGGTGATGAAATGTTGTTAGTTGAAAAGTCCACTGATGAAACTGGTGTTTTTACATATTCAGAGCATACTGTACTTGCTGTTGTTGGCTTTTCCATACCTATATCAGTAACATTTCTATTTTAGCTAAGTAACACTAGATATAGAGAATGGATTTCAGTGTACGGTTCTAGATTTCTCTAAATGTGTAAAAAAAAAGAAAAAACTTCCATTGTGATAATTTTAATGACTCTTTTTATGAACTGTTTGTGACCTGAACTTGTGAACTTATGATCCAATCAAAATATTAATTTACATACATAATGAATAAGAGATGAAAAGTTTAAAATACCAGTAAATAAAACAAACAAGTTTTTTTGCTTTAAAGCAAAGTATTTCAACAGGAAAAGTATGGACTTCAGTAGGACTTTGAAATAACACAGAAGCATTAGAAAGTGTACTACAGCTGGCAGAAAGTGTACTACAACTGGTAGATAGTGTACTACAGCTGGTAGATAGTGTACTTCAGCTGACATGAAGTATTCTAGAGCTGGTAGATAGTGTACTACAGCTGACAGAAAGTATACTACAACTGGTAGATAGTGTACTATAGCTGATAGATAATGTACTTCAGCTGACATGAAGTATTCTAGAGCTGGTAGATAGTGTACAACAGCTGACAGAATGTTCTGTAGGACAGTTTTCACTAATTAGAACTATGCTTCACTTTAGCTAGTTCTTTGTGTTTATTTCCTACAGTATACTGTTTGCCATTATTATCACAAGCTACTGTCTTTTAATAAATACTACAGAAGTAGTGTATTTCACAATGGCTTGCACCAACATGAAAGTTCACGACCAGTAATGTCTACATAAGTTAAAGATTGATGCGGAAACTGTGTTTTTCTGTGTAGCATTCTAGTTTTCTATACTACGCTGAAAATATACAACTTGTTAAATAGGCTGTCTTAAACACATAAATGGAATACAATACCAAGTGCAAGTATGTTATATTAGCATGAGATTAATAATGTTAAAAACTACCGTGATCTTGCTATTTCAGGACACAACTGACAGAGACATGCACACTCTCACACATGAAAATCAAACAACATGATGCTAATTAACTTGATGTATTGAGTTCAAGTGCCATTTGACCATTCCTCAGTTACTCTTCAATGGGATGGAGATTATGTTTAGTCACTGACAAGAAAAACGGAGAAGACAATTCGGCCATCTTGTTAACGAAAGTATTTATCTCTAATGCCTCCAAGAAGTTATAATTTGTGAAAACCACCAGATTCTAAAACTCTTTGCTATCTTGAGTTAATAATGGGACAGTTAGATTACATTTACAATACGAGTTTCATGTTGAGCTAAACCAAAAATGTAGGCAAAAAATAGGAATTTTGTCTGAAATGTAGGGAAAAAAGTAGTAAAGTACAGTGTGTTGGGAAGTGTAATAATGGTTCTCACAAGAATCAAATTTTCAGCTATTACACAGCAGTTGTATTTCTCAACTAATGGTCTGTAGTC
>NW_013673804.1:8060-10509 GCF_000517525.1 Limulus polyphemus
TACTAAGCCTCATAATGTTCTAAATGTGTGATAAGAAACACTGGAACTACTAAGCCTCATAATGTTCTAAATGTGTGATAAGAAACACTGGAACTACTAAGCCTCATAATGTTCTAAATGCATGATAAGAAACACTGGAACTACTAAGCCTCATAATGTTCTAAATGTGTGATAAGAAACACTGGAACTACTAAGCCTAAACATTGTCTAGAGGCTTCTAACAAACATCAATGGCCTATTAAAACCATTTTAGTTGTCCGTGAAAGTTAGCAGGTTGAGAAACGCCATCTAGAGGCTTCTAACAAACATCAATGGTCTATTAAAACTATTTTAGTTGTCCGTGGCAGTTAGCAGGTTGAGAAACACTGTCTAGAGGCTTCTAACAAACATCAAATTTAGTTTATTTTTATTCAATGTGTTTTAATGATATCAAATATATTAAAAACTTGAAATAATCTTTTTTTAATTTACTTAAATGGAAAGTTTCACTAGTAGAAGTGACAAAGTATGCTAGCAGCATGTAGTTTCTAATAGCTTGTGGCAAATTTTGTTGGCTAAACATTCTTGAGCTACACTTCTTTAAAGTGATCTAACCATTTCTGTTTCTCTATACTTGACAAAATAAATAATGAATCTGTAACTTCTTATACAAAGTAAGTGCAAAAAATCTACTTTATTTACCTGCTAATACTTTTTAACACATTGGCAGAAAACATGAACCTCAGGTTTTAAAATGTGTCTAGTAGAAAACATGAACCTCGGGTTTTAAAATGTGTCTAGCAGAAAACATGAACCTCGGGTTTTCAAATGTGTCTAGCAGAAAACATGAAACTCGGGTTTTAAAATGTGTCTATTTCTGAATCCAAAGAGTGAAAATTCGCTAAAAAACAGTGAACACAAATTTCTATATTTTTAAAATACCCAAAAGTTTTAATCCTTGTTACTGCAGTGTTCATCACCTCTGTAGTTTTCTCTCTCTCTCTCTCTTGGGTTCACTAAAGAACAGTTAAAGTTTTAAATACCTGTAAGTTTTGGTTCTTGCTCCCGTGCAGTGTTCATCACCTCTGTAGTTTTCTCTCTCTCTCAGGTTCACTAAAGAACAGTTAATACAAACAGTTAAAGTTTTAAATACCTGTAAGTTTTGGTTCTTGCTCCTGTGCAGTGTTCATCACCACTGTAGTTTTCTCTCTCTCTCTCTTGGGTTCACTAAAGAACAGTTAAAGTTTTAAATACCTGTAAGTTTTGGTTCTTGCTCCCGTGCAGTGTTCATCACCTCTGTAGTTTTCTCTCTCTCTCGGGTTCACTAAAGAACAGTTAAAGTTTTAAATACCTGAAAGCTGTGATTCTTGATTCTGTGCAGTGAGTTCACTACTAGACTGGCTGCTGTTTGTTTGAACACTCCCCAGTGAAGAAGTAGAGTAAGATCCAATACTCAGTCTTGAAGGGCTTTCAAATTGTTGAGCAACTGCACTTATCTCTGGTGTTGTTTTTGGTGGAGCTTCAAAAAACTGACGCCTTAGCTCTGCTGTAGATGCTCTGCTTCCTACTGCGTGGGTTTTCTGGTCAGTTAAAGTAATAGCTGTGGTGGATGTGTAGATACTGGGTTGACTATCATGGTTCTCTACTGATGTATTGCTGGTGGGGGAAGGCTGGACCATTTCCATTTCACATATCTGTTCTGCTAAAGAATGTGGTGTATTCTTTCGACGAGGAGGTACTGGTCGATTACTGTCTTCACTACTGATGTCTCCAGCTTTATTCTGAATCTGTATTATGTTGGACTGACTAGCCTCACTAACGTTCTTGAGAGGGAGTTCAGACCTACTTGATGACGGAAGATTTCCTGCATATCGTTTTGTTCCCATTGCTAATGAACTGATAGATTTTGGCAGAAGTGGAGATTTTTTGCAAACAGAATCATCAGGAAGAGGCAAATCTGGCATTTCATCATCAGAGTAACTTCCAGAACCAAGCCAATCATCTATATGAAGAATAATGATTTAAATAAAATGGTGTAAAAAATGCAAATTTTAATGTACTATATGAAAATAATGAAAAACACAGAATCAGATTTTATCTTATGTCACTGATTTAAAATTAAATTTCACATGAAATAAACCTTTTTTGTTTTAATGAAATACAAAAATCAAATAGTAGGCTACCTGATGAATGAGTATATTCTTCAGTCTCTGTCAGAGAAAGCTCTCTGGCACCTGTAGAAAGTGAGCCTGGGAGTGGGTAGTCAGATGAACCACCAGGAGGATCCACTACGAGACTCTCATCTACATCACTCACTTGACTGACCCCAGAAAGTGTTCGACCCAAGGTTGCTTTCTCAGCTGAAAAAAAACAAATCAATGAGTACTGACTGAGTTCATCACTATTTGTTGATGGTTAATATTATATACTCAAAACAGGGTCCTCAACCTGCTAACTGTCATGGACAATT
>NW_013673804.1:11442-13483 GCF_000517525.1 Limulus polyphemus
CTTATCACACATTTAGAACATTATGAGGCTTAGTAGTTCCAGTGTTTCTTATCACACATTTAGAACAGTGCAAGGCTTAGTGGCTTTTTTTTTAAATATATCTTCATGTTTACATATAACACAGCACTCTAGAAACAGAATACATAAAAAGTAAAATATTTTCGATAAAACAATATATTCTGAATGGTGACAGTCTATTAATTTCTACTTTCATTAATCTATAACAAGTTTAACTGGACAAAATATCACAGTTACTCTATAAATAACTTAATAATTATGCACAAATATTTACCATCTTAAGATAAAAGGAACATGCAACCATCAGGGAATGTTAGATAATTTGCAACAGTTTGTGTTTTGTTGCTGATAATTTTGAGCTTTCAAATTACACAAATTTAACTATTAAATATTCTCTAAAAATATGCAAGGAAGAAAAAGTTGTTAATTAGCATAAAAATGTGTCACTGATATTAAAAAGTTGTTATTCGGCATAAAAATGTGTCACTGATATTAAAAAATTGTTATTTAGCACAAAAATGTGTCACTGATATTAAAAGTTGTTATTTAGCACAAAAATGTGTCATTGATATTAAAAGTTGTTATTTAGCACAAAAATGTGTCACTGATATTAAAAGGCACTAATGTGCTTAAGAATAGTAAGAAAAAATCTTTTAACATAAACAACAAAAATTAATTAGAACAATTCTTCACGGTTGGCTGATTTATTGAATTTTCTGCTCTAAACAAAGTTTATACTCTCATCTGCTCACCTTTACCATCTGGAGGAAAGATGCATCGTCTCGAGCTTGTGGTTCCAAACCCAGAGCTGTTGACCAGAAGATCAGGAAAGATGTCCTCAGGAACACCAAATATTTTGTCAGCATATGAAATGAGCAGTTCTATGACCCTTGTTTGATGAATGGTGTCAACCAATGAGCTTAATGATGCACTGCCTTCACTGGACACACAGAAAATGTCATATAATTTTAACTATACACACACTTCACTACAAGTCGTGTGATATAATGTTAACTAACTTTTCATACACTTCACTACAAATCGTGTGATATAACGTTAACTTTACATACACTTCACTACAAATCGTGTGATATAACGTTAACTAACTTTTCATACACTTCACTACAAATCATGTGATATAACGTTAACTAACTTTACATACACTTCACTACAAGTCAAGTGATATAACGTTAACTAACTTTACATACACTTCACTACAAATCGTGTGATATAACGTTAACTAACTTTACATACACTTCACTACAAATCGTGTGATATAATGTTAACTTTACATACACTTCACTACAAATTGTGTGATATAACACTAACTAACTTTACATACACTTCACTACAAATCGTGGGATATAACGTTAACTAACTTTACATACACTTCACTACAAATTGTGTAATATAACGTTAACTAACTTTACATACACTTCACTACAAATCGAGTGATATAACGTTAACTAACTTTACATACACTTCACTACAAATCATGATATAACGTTAACAAACTTTACATACACTTCACTACAAATCGAGTGATATAATGTTAACTAACTTTACATACACTTCACTACAAATCGTGTGATATACCGTTAACTAACTTTACATACACTTCACTACAAATCGTGTGATATAACGTTAACTTTACATACACTTCACTACAAACCGAGTGATATAACGTTAACAAACTTTACATACACTTCACTACAAATCGTGTGATATAACGCTAACTAAATTTACATACACTTCACTACAAGTCGTGTGATATAATGTTAACTAACTTTACATACACTTCACTACAAACCGAGTGATATAACGTTAACGAGCTTTACATACACTTCACTACAAATCGTGTGATATAACGTTAACTTTACATACACTTCACTACAAATTGTGTGATATAATGTTAACTAACTTTACATACACTTCACTACAAATCGTGTGATATAATGTTAACTAACTTTACATACACTTCACTACAAACCGAGTGATATAACGTTAACGAACTTTACATACA
>NW_013673804.1:14300-16291 GCF_000517525.1 Limulus polyphemus
CGTGTGATATAATGTTAACTAACTTTACATACACTTCACTACAAATCGTGTGATATAACGTTAACTAACTTTACATACACTTCACTACAAATCGTGTGATATAACGTTAACTAACTTTACATACTAAATACAAAGAACTAAAGTTCATGTTGTATAAAGGTGATTATGAATACCTTGTTTGCAGAAGAGTGGGACCAAAAACAATCCCAAGGTTACTGGGAGGCATGTTGTTGTCCTCAGCATGTTCTGCCACTCTAAATGAAGAACAATCAATAGGCTTAGGACAAAATAAATTTTCTTTATAAATTAATATTAGACGTCTAAGATCAAGACTCGTGATATGAGTTCAAATCATCATTAAAATATATATATGTATATATATTTTTTTCTCAATTTCCAAGCATATCATTAATTACATTTATAATGTAAAACACAGAATATAAAAAGTTCACAGCTTTGAAACAGTGATAGTTGTTTTTTCTCTCCATATAATAACTTATCACATTTTTAGGAAGACTTAGTATTGTATTAAGAATTACAAAGTAAGACTATTTTGGTTTGATAAGAATATTTCACTAAGATCCAACTGATATCAAAATTGTGAAAGAAACATCAGCTCTGAAACAGACTGAAACCTTTCTTGTGGCAGATAAGTAAATCAATCAAATTTTATGTCAAGGCTTGGAATTCAATTAACAAGTTTATTTTGCTTCTAATGGCAGATGTTTAATAATCAATATTTCTACTTCCCATTGTTAGACAATTTTACTTTATCCTAAAAAACTAACAGTTACAACTATCACATTTTTTTTGCCCTTGCTTCACTAATTCCCTTCTTGTTATCTTTCCACTGATCTTTCATATTTTACCTACAGATATAAAGTGTGTTTTAAAATACAATCCCTCATCCATGTCATGGAGCATGGTAATGGTTGAAGCAGGGGATTCAAGTTAGTCTGATAGGATAAAGTACGATGGGGATATTATGAACCCTGTGGCCATTACAATAACTCTGAAGGCCTATCAACAACCCGAAAATGAAGTATTTAACAGGACTAGCAAGCTGGGGTCTAATATATATATTGCTAAAAATACATGCAGCTGCCAAGGAAACACACAAGGACATGGGTGTGAAGGACATGTTGGTGGAAAACACAGCTGAGATAATATGGAAAAGTCTTGAATGACATTATAAAAAATGATGGATAGGGAACATAGGAGATGCAGCAGGAGAACCATGCTGAGTGAAGTAGATAAGGAGAGGCTCTATGAATACAGGTGCAGTGGGACAGTTTTCTACATAGACAGGTCCTAACCAAATGTTGGATGATGATTTTAAGATGTTTTTAAACGTTTTTCTAATTGATTGTTTACATGATTTTCTTCCTTGATTTTTTATTTATTATTATTACTGTTTTAGTTATACTATTGCATTCTCAGTTCTTTGTAGAAATTAATAATATCTGTTAATCAAAGGAACTTTTTCTTTATTATAAAACAAACCTTTTTAAATGATGCATAAGGTAAGCCAAGGTTTTAAAATGTACTCGAGGTAATCGCTGCACTAAACAACATAGCTCCTCAACGGCACTGTCGGTGTCAGATAACTCATCCTTCTTTGATGGATAATCCTAAAAGCAAAAATCTCATTAGTTTGATGACTATGCCTATCTTTAGAAAAACACTTGGACTTCACACACATAACATTAATGGACCTAAGCATTTCAACCTTTCAGTTACTTGAAATATACTGTAATTTGAACTTTCTTTGACAACTTAGATATTAATCATTACATAAATTTAATACAATAATACTACCAAACATCTACAGTCCAAAACAGTATACAATAATACTAACAAACAGTCCAAAACTGAATACAATAATACTAACAAACATCTGCAGTCCAAACTGTATACAATAATACTAACAAACACCTACAGTCCAAACTGTAAGATGTTTGTTAGTATTATTGTAACAGTCCAAAACTGTA
>NW_013673804.1:17239-24485 GCF_000517525.1 Limulus polyphemus
AAAACAGTATACAATAATACTAACAAACATCTACAGTCCAAAACAGTATACAATAATACTAACAAACATCTACAGTCCAAAACAGTATACAATAATACTAACAAACATCTACAGTCCAAAACTGTATACAATAATACTAACAAACATCTACAGTCCAAAACTGTATACAGTAATACTAACAAACATCTACAGTCCAAAACTGTATACAATAATACTAACAAACATCTACAGTACAAACTCTATACAATAATACTAACAAACAGCTACAGTCCAAAACTGTACACAATAATACTAACAAACAGTCCAAAACTGTATACAATAATACTAACAAACATCTACAGTCCAAAACTGTATACAGTAATACTAACAAACAGTCCAAAACAGTATAAAATAATACTAACAAACATCTACAGTCCAAAACTGTATACAATAATACTAACAAACATCTACAGTCCAAAACTGTATACAATAATACTAACAAAAATCACAGCAATGAAGACAGAAGCTCTTGACCATCTTAAGGCCATCTATTCCAGTCTACTAAACTTTATATTTTGACCATTGAATCACAGAAGGGAATGAGGAAGAAGACATAAGTAATACTTATTGTAATGAGCTAACAATAATGTCAAGATAAGTAATACTTATTGTAATGAGCTAACAATAATGTCAACATAAGTAATAATTATCATAATGAGCTAACAATAATGTCAAGATAAGTAATATTGATCATAATGAACTAACAATAATGTCAACATAAGTAATACTTATCTTAATGAGCTAACAATAATGTCAACATAAGTAATACTTATCGTAACGAGCTAACAATAATGTCAACATAAGTAATAATTATCGTAATGAGCTAACAATAATGTCAACATAATTAATACTTATCGTAATGAGCTAACAATAATGTCAACATAAGTAATACTTATCGTAATGAGCTAACAATAATGTCAACATAAGTAATACTTATCGTAATGAGCTAACAATAATGTCAACATAATTAATACTTATCGTAATGAGCTAACAATAATGTCAACATAAGTAATATTTATTGTAATGAGCTAACAATAATGTTGGTCAGTTTAAAAGTTTTGTATGGAGTGCAATCAGATTTTTAATTTACCAAACCAGAATGAATTATAAAATCAACTGTTTCTAGGACTTCAAATTTACTTAATTTATATTTGGATAGATGTTAATGAATATTTTATGCAAATTGTCAATAATATTTTATTATGCTAAATGTTAATAATACTTTATTATGCTAAATGTCAATAATATTTTATTATGCTAAATGTCAACATACCTGTTTTATCAGTCTTATCTAAACAATATCAGCAAAATCTGACACTGAATACTTACTTTTGCAATTTTAATGAAATCAGGGTAGAGTCTGAAAGTCAGCAAAGGCTCAGGCAGCTGAAAAGAAAAAGCATATATCAAATTTTAACACCAGGTTTAATGGTAACATATTAACTGTTAGAAACTCCCGTTTGTCGCAAGTATTTCCTTCATCTGTTTTATGTTCATTTGTTTAATACTTTTGAAACTTTAATGTGATGTATTAAGTGTAACATAAGTGCTCTAATATCAAACTAAAACATTCTCTACCTGTCTCAAATACAACTTTAAGACGTTAGCTATCACATTAGGATGTACTTCAGTGAGGTCAACTAATTCTGCTCCGTTCTCAAAACACTGGCACAATTTTTCCACCCTTGACTTCACTCCAGATACACGGTAAATGCCCTGTTCATAAGTAAAGATAAGAATGTGACCCAAGAAGTGGCACAAACTGAAATACAGTGAGATAGATTAGAGTACAAAACAAAGAATGGTTTGGTAAAAATATTTTAAATGATTGGTATTAAATACAATATAGTTTGACATTAGACTGATGACAATTTTTAACAAATCTTTTCTAAGGCCTTATCCAGTAAGAAGAACATCATAACATCTCATCCACAAACTTTGTATGCTGCTGTGACAAGTCATTTCTCATAATATCATAACTTATAAGCTCATGTTCTTCTTACTGGAAACATACAGAGTCAGTAGAGAAAGCTAAGAGTTATTACCAGTCTTATTGTAATGTAACGTCACATAAACAGCTGATCGAAAGTTCGTGTTTTATCAGTATAAGGTGTACATAACAGAAAATTCAGTTCTTTTGAAAAGGTTTCCAGTTTATTAGATTCAACATAAAATTTCATTAACTATTATTACAATATACATTACAAAAGACCAAAATGCCTTAGGTGGTTCCTAAATGAAAGAGTATATACGATCTCAGAATATTAGTCTTAGTTTATCCTGTTATGAAATATGATCATAACTGGCTGAGTATGAATGATAAGAACAGATTCTTTACACAGAAAAAAACTTGTTTATCAATAAGACAAACCTTGATCAAGTATCCCTTACGATCAATCTCCTCTATACACTTGGTAATAATGTGAGGTACTTCCTCATCTGATTCCCTTGAGTGTGCTGTAAGTTCCACACCAAAAGTGGTCATCTTCCGAGGGAGTCGCTTGCGGCCACACTGGATGGGTAGTAGCTCCAGGCATTTCTTGTGGCTCGCAAGACCACACTGGAGTAACAACAAACATTCAGTTAATCATCTTATACCTAAAAACCTGAGTCAAGGCCCCACTGGAGTAACAACAAACATTCAGTTAATCAGCTTATATATATATAAACCTGAGTCAAGTCCACACTGGAGTAACAACAAACATTCAGTTAATCAGCTTATATATAAAAACCTGAGTCAAGGCTACACTGGAGTAACAACAAACATTCAGTTAATCATCTTGTATATAAAAACCTGAGTCAAGGCCCCACTGGAGTAACAACAAACATTCAGTTAATCATCTTATATATATAAACCTGAGTCAAGGCCCTACTGGAGTAACAACAAACATTCAGTTAATCAACTTATATATAAACAAACGCGATGACATGGCCTCTGACACGTGACCCGTCATGATAGGGTTAATAATCTTATATCCAAAAACCTGAGTCAAGGCTACATTGGATTAACAACAAATGTTCACTTAATTATCTTGTATCTAAAAACACAAATATTACTAAACTCAGTGTGAACTTTCCTCAGAACCTTCTTCACTTTGAAAGTAAACACAACTGAAAATATTATTAGAATCAGTATAAACTTGCCTCAGAACACTCTACACCTTGAAAGTAGACATACGAGTCACATTCTCGACATCTTGCTGGCGTTTTTAACTTTCTAAATGAATGTGTTTCAGCAGCTCTTGACATACACGTCCGTCTTCCTACACTGTCAGCTGTCCAAGTAACAAGAGTTCACGCTGATATATATTAAACATTATTTACATCCTGAATCATGACTATAAACCTAGAACTTAAAAATAATTTTAGCAAAATTTAACAGATAACCTTCACACAAGTAGATGTTTTTTAACATAATTTTGTAAGAAAGGTTTTTATAGTAATTATGTTTGTTTTGAAAGTAAGCAGTGTTAACATACAAATAACAACTACTAACTGTTGTCATGGTCAGTTTCCAATTCATCTCCTGATGACATGGCTAACATTTTACGTTGAGCTACTTGTGGACTGCCTGGAGGACTGGTTTCTTGTGATTTGTTGCTGTGGCAACTGCTGATACTGTCAGAATCACTGCCCATTGCTGCATGAGCCCCAGTGTTCCATGCCTTCATTGGTTGCTGGCACTTAGTAAGATCTGTAGACCAATATAGTTAAACAAAATATTCATTACACAGCCAGGAATAAGATTTAGAAAAGTAATTGTCATCTTCAGCACAGAACATAACTCTTTAAAACTATCAACTGTTGACCAGCAGAAGACATAAATATTTGGTACACTACCAGGAATGATATTTAGAAAACTAATTCTCATCTTCTGAAATGTGCATAACTTTAAAACTATCAACTGACCACTAATAGAGAACATAAATATTTAGTACACTGCCAGGAATGATATTTATAAAACTAATTCTCATCTTCTGAAATGTGCATAACTTTAAAACTATCAACTGACCACTAGCAGAAGACATAAATATTTAGTACATTGCCAGGAATGATATTTATAAAACTAATTCTCATCTTCTGAAATGTGCATAACTTTAAAACTATCAACTGACCACTAGTAGAGAACATAAATATTTAGTACACTGCCAGGAATGATATTTAGAAAACTAATTCTCATCTTCTGAAATGTGCATAACTTTAAAACTATCAACTGACCACTAGCAGAGGACATAAATATTTAGTACACAGCCAGGAATGATATTTAGAAAACTAATTCTCATCTTCTGAAATGTGCATAACTTTAAAACTATCAACTGACCACTAGCAGAGAACATAAATATTTAGTACAATTACAAAATAGCTTATAATTACTCTCATGTTAATTAACTGCATATTATGTTCATTTACTGTCTATCAAACCAACAACATAACGACCTCTGACACATCAGGTTGTACAGTCCTCGGCTAGTGGGTGGAAGTGACTTATATGTATTCTAGATTACCACACAGACAATACAAGATATATCTTTAAAAATTATTATTCTCATTAATTACTTCTCAATAAAAGATACATTTAACATTATCATTAACTAGTGAAAGTACCCAGCTTTGCTCGGGTTATTAGGTTGATATATTCTAGATGACTATGTCAGCATGTGTATTCTTAATCTATTTTAGCATGGAAGAATAGTGACAAAAAGTACAGTAAATTAAGAATAAAATCCAGTGTGTGTCATATCACGTCACTCTTGATTTCTCGAAATAAGAGGAGTAATAAAAGTCAAAATGCATTTAACCAAATAAAATAGTTCAATTACTGTCTGCCCATTACGATTTTAATGACAGGGTGCAAGGGGCCATGAAAGGGGTTGCTGTAAAACCTTGTAAGTGTAGTGAATGTTGGTATGACTTAAAGAAATTAATAAGCAAGCCTAAAGTAAAGACATAGTGTGAGATAACCTAGGCTAGAGTCAAGTGCATATAATTTATCATGGGAGTAAAAATATCAATCCAATTTTAAACTTAAATCGTTTCTGAATTGAGGTATTTTCTATTACATCACCAATGTTTTTAATAAAAAACAAATCTCTTTAATCAATGGAGACTTTAAATTAAGAAATCAATAAATTTTTATCCAGTTTTGTTGTTTATACATTTCATTTTATACTTTCAGTATATAGACTAACAACAACACTTTTTATTGCTAAGCAACATGACATAAAAGCCATTATTGGAATGCATTGTTACCAAAATGCACTGGATTTTCTATATATTAGAAGTTATTATTCACTAGCTTGCCTCATTAAAAAGACGTGCATGCATGAGGATAAGATTAGTAATAATACCCAGGTGCACACCCTCAGGGTCCACTTAGTATGGGTGCAAAATTTCAGGTTTCACAGACACACACTTTTATTATTATAGACTATGCCTCAATGAAAGAAACACCTAACATTCTCAAGAATTACTCCTTAACAAAAGAAACACTCAACATTCCTATTAATTACCTTTCAACAAAAGAAAAGGAGGGAAACCTCATATTTAAGTAAATGTGATTTCAACACTGCTACACACCTTTACTGTCCGTAGATAACTTGCTGTAAACAGATGGATGGAGTGGAGAATCTTCACAACTCTCCATCGAGCCATTAGAACGACGATCTTTATCAAACCTATGTAAAAAAAGGGTATTATATCCAAGTATAATGTGAATTTGTCATTTAAAGTTAAGTAGCTTGTAACTTGAGTGACCCTGTTTTAATCAATTAATAATTATAGTGAAACATTCAATGCACATAAAGATTTTTGTTATTAAAAAACTAAAACAACACAGTTGGTGTTACACATGTTTAATACCCATTTAAAACAATATAGTTGGTGTTACGCATGTTTAATACCCATTTAAAACAATATAGTTGGTGTTATGTGTATTTAATACACATTTAAAACAATCCAGTTGGTGGTACGTGTGTTCAATACACATTTAAAACAACCTAGTTAGTGGTATGTGTGTTTAATATACATTTAAAACAACCTAGTTGGTGGTACGTGTGTTCAATACACATTTAAAACAACCTAGTTGGTGGTATGTGTGTTCAATACACATTTAAAACAACCTAGTTGGTGGTACGTGTGTTCAATACACATTTAAAATAACCTAGTTAGTGGTATGTGTATTTAATATACATTTGTTTAGAATAAACTTCCATATTTTTGCAAGATTTTACCTTGTACATCACACATGTTATGTGAGCGTCAGTGTAGTGCTAGTCTCTGACTGCTGACGATTCTGATGTATTTAATGTGTCAATGGTTCTGTAAAAGTCAGTGCAGTAATAACAATCTATTTAACACAGATTTATAAGGTTGTTAATAACATAAACAACATCTTAAACAGGAAACATGAAGTAAAATAATCTATTTAAACTGAGAATACCTGTTACATTAGAAAATGACAGTACCATTAAACATGTAACATTCACACCATGATTCATCTAGTTACACAGCAGAACACCAGTAATGTTAAATACATATCAAATATTCTTACAGAATATTGGCAACACTAAACATGTCTGTCATACTACACAAAAACAAAATATCTAGAATGGTAAAATGTTACCAAAGGCTTCTACCTTAATTAAAACAAACATCTTCAAGCCATTATGCTTACTAAAATGCTTGTAATGTGCTATTATTATCCCGATAGTTCTATTTCATTATTCATCCCAATATGTACATGAACAGTATCATAGTACAACTTTTTCTCAAACCTAAACTCCTACTGTCTTGTTATTAATATATTTCATAACAAGTGAAGCATGAAGCTCTTAGTTTTGTTTAACCAACTTGTACTTCATAACAAGTGAAGCATGAAGCTCTTAGTTCTATTAAACCAACTTGTACTTCATAACAAGTGAAGCAAGAAGCTCTTAGTTCTATTAAACCAACTTGTACTTCATAACAAGTGAAGCATGAAGCTCTCAGTTCTATTAAACCAACTTGTACTTCATAACAAGTGAAGCAAGAAGCTCTCAGTTCTATTAAACCAACTTGTACTTCATAACAAGTGAAGCAAGAAGCTCTTAGTTCTATTAAACCAACTTGTACTCCATAACAAGTGAAGCAAGAAGCTCTCAGTTCTATAAAACCAACTTGTACTTCATAACAAAGTGAACGCAGTGAAGCTCTCAGTTCCTATTAAACC
>NW_013673804.1:25485-30540 GCF_000517525.1 Limulus polyphemus
TACTTCATAACAAGTGAAGTCTAAGAAGACTCTTAGTTCTATTAAACCAACTTAGTACTCCTATAACAAGTAGAAGCAAGTAAGACTACTCAGTTCTATTAAACCAACTTGTACTTCATAACAAGTGAAGCATGAAGCTCTCAGTTCTATTAAACCAACTTGTACTTCATAACAAGTGAAGCATGAAGCTCTTGCTCTGTTAAACAAGCTTGTATTTCATAAATTGACAGCACCGCCACCTCATTAATAATAATAATACCCCTGGATGTTTGAAGTTGTGTCAAGTTATGCTCTTTATCTCTGTAGTTTATATAAACTATAATACTATACACACTAACCTACTGTCACAAGAGAAAGGCTCAAACGTAAAAGGAATGGCTCCGTAATACGTTTTCCCTGAAGGAGAAAGATGTTTCACATATTCCATGTATTGAGTTCCTGGCTCATACAGTCTACTGGTTTCACATAGGGTCTGGAACTGGGAAAGATATACATTATGTGGTTCATCAGTTAACCATTATTGGTCAGATGCGATAGTACAATCAGGTCAACAAGAACAGACACTAACATAACCTTAATGATAGACTATTATATTCTTCTTAACCTCACAAACTCTTATATAATGTTTAAAACAAACATTAGGAGATACTTTAATGTTTTAATGCATCATGTGGTAAAAATGTGAAAGACAGCATACCTAGTGGTGTAGTCTCAAGTTTAAGAATAAAATCTGGCATGTATTATTGAATAGAACATTAAATAAAAATTTTCCTTTTACCAGATATTTCATTTCTTTGGTAGAACAGTTACACTCATATGTGTAAGGATTAAAGAGGATTTATTTCATTTACTAATTACCTGTACAGGAGCAGGGGCAGAAATTGTATGCTGAAGTTGAAAGTAAGCGACTGTAACGGCCTTCATTGTCTGATCACACTGGTATACGAGTTCGCGGACAAGCTTTAACACTTCTGCCTGTAACGATTGGCAATATAAACTCATGATTTAAATGGTAAATATAATAAAACCAATACTTTATTTTAGTTAAACAATGCTTATGTTATTCAAAGTATAAAATGTTATAAGAAAGTGAAAATTACAAACAGTTCTTATAGATGGCAGTAGGTTGATCGTTTTTCTATTAAATGATTAAACAGAATATAATGTTGTAAATTGTAAAAAGCAAAAACTGTTTGATGCTTTTGACCATAACTTAAAAATGATCCAGTCCTAGAGGTAAACACATCAGTAATTAAATATTCCTACTGGAAAGTTGTGTATTAGTCTTATTTAATTAGATCTCCACAACATTATAGTTATGTGTACATATTATGGGGATCACAACAAAACAGTTCACTACTAAATACTGGTAAATTTTACTGAAGTAAATAAAATCATGATCTAGATCTACAGAATGTCTCTCTATTAGCTCAATATTTGGCTATTACAGCTTTGTCAGGAGTTATCGATAACTCACAAGTTCACTAATCTAGTTGAAACTAAACTGGAAGACCATCATCAGTTTATCAGTTGTTACATATTCTCTGTGTTATCATTACAGTCACTGTTCACATTTCTAGGTTGTTACATATTCTCCGTGTTAACATTAAGTCACTGTTCACATTTCTAGGTTGTTACATATTCTCTGTGTTAACATTAAGTCACTGTTCACATTTCTAGGTTGTTACATATTCTCTGTGTTATCATTACAGTCACTGTTGACATTTCTTGGTTGTTGCATATTCTCTGTGTTATCATTACAGTCACTGTTCACATTTCTTGGTTGTTACATATTCTCTGTGTTTTAGCTTCAGTCTTACCTTAACCATTTGTAATTTCTGTTGTCTCTCGTTAGCTTCTATTATACAAGCTTTATAAGTTGTTTCAGTCTTACCTTAACCATTTGTAATTTCTGTTGTCTCTTGTTAGCTTCTATCATACAAGCTTTATAAGTTGTTTCAGCTTCAGTCTTACCTTAACCATTTGTAATTTCTGTTGTCTCTCGTTAGCTTCTATCATACAAGCTTTATAAGTTGTTTCAGCTTCAGTCTTACCTTAACCATTTGTAATTTCTGTTGTCTCTCGTTAGCTTCTATTATACAAGCTTTATAAGTTGTTTCAGTCTTACCTTAACCATTTGTAATTTCTGTTGTCTCTCGTTAGCTTCTATTATACAAGCTTTATAAGTTGTTTCAGCTTCAGTCTTACCTTAACCATTTGTAATTTCTGTTGTCTCTCGTTAGCTTCTATTATACAAGCTTTATAAGTTGTTTCAGCTTCAGTAGCTCTCTGTGAAGCATCATCCTCTAAGCGTCGTTTCTTGTCCACTTTGCTTGTTTCACTGCTCTCGGAACTTTCAGCTTTTAAAGCCGATTCTTTGGCTTTTTCATATTCTTGCTGCCGCTGATAATATAAACCTTTTGCCTTCCGTAAGTTGCTTATGGCTTCATGCTGTTTTATAACAAAGGTTTCTATATGTTAAGCAATCATGAAACATTAGCATTGTATGATAATACACACACACATAGAAATTTTGGTTTTATTAAGATTTGATATTAAATATTTATTTTTTCAAACAAAAGAGTTTTTCATACCTTCAGCAATACAACCACTTTTACTATAAATTTAATAAGACTCTCAACCTTCAGCAATACAACCATTTTTACTATAAATTTAATAAGACTCTCAACATTCAGCAATACAACCATTTTTACTATAAATTTAATAAGACTCTCAACCTTCAGCAATACAACCATTTTTACTATACATTTAAGAAGACTCTCAACCTTTAGCAATACAACAATTTTTACTATAAATTAAATAAGACTCTCAACCTTCAGCAATACAACCATTTTTACTATAAATTTAAGAAGACTCTCAACCTTCAGCAATACAACCACTTTTACTATACATTTAAGAAGACTCTCAAAATCAAATATCATTTAAATACAAATGAATTATGTATATTTTTGTAGAAGTGTTGCTTTTTTATTTCAAACATAAGTTACACAATGCCTATCTTTTCCTAATTTTGAGCTGATATAATAGAGGAGAAGTCTAGACAACAGCACCCACTACCACCTCATCGATAAATCAATAGTTAGATAAAACTTATTACTATAAACCGACGGTTAAAACACTTAAAATTGGTTAATGTTTCAACCATATGAAATTCACTGAGAACATCCCTATTCTTAGAAAAATGTTGAACTAATACTTTTATTTTAACAAATATTTCGGTAAAATGGGAGTTATATTTAGCACTTTAACAAAAACTAGTGCTCTACAAATAAATTAAACTTTTTATATAGTTTGAAAATAGCAGTTTCTCTAGCAACTTTCTTGAATCATTATTAAGTATATCCACTCTGCATTACGCAAAACAAGAATGAAACAAACTTACCATTCTCTTTAACTCTCTCTGCCACTTATCTTTGATTTGTTTACGTGCTTTTTCATGCTCGTTTCTTCGTCCTGATAATGGCTACAAAGTTTTATATACATTGTTAGCAATTATTTTGAGTTGTTATACCATCATAGTAAATGAAAGAGAAACGTTTCAGATATTTGCTTCATATTCAAACTTTAAAACACACACACATATATATATGTTAAAGATTTCTTTCCCTTTTCACCAGAGGTGAAATTGAAACAGAGAATGTCTGATGCATTCTTTGATTGGCTGTACCACCTGCTGTGGACTGAAGTTTTGTCTATTCAAGGCTCATCAGCACAGATTGGATCAGCAAGCCAAAGAAATACAGTTCGGCCTCTTATAAGGGTGAAATATATATAATGTCTATGGGGTTACTATGTGGTGAAGTTAAACGGACTGAAAACCCCACAATGTCGAAAAAATGTAATTTATATAACACATGATATAATATCTATATATATATAAAAATTAAATGTGTGTCTGTTTGCACCCTAACTCCTTCGAGCTTATTGGGCCAATCTCAACCAAAATGTGTATGTAAACATTATGAACTATTGGGAATGTCCTAAGGATGTCAAAATTTAACTTAACCCTATTTCTATTTTGTAAAGCCTGTTGGTTAATTACTCCCAGCCTATTGAGTCAATCTCAAACAAACTTGGTAGGTTGACGTTTTAGACAATGCTGAATATTCTAAAGGGATTCAAAGTCAAAGTATGAAAGTTGTTGGATTGTTTCTCAAACAACCACGTTTTTCTCATGGTTTATGAGATGTAGGGTCTTTATTTGTTGGTAGATGGAAAGCAAACTGTAAATGTTGTTTATGAAGAAGCTTTGTTATAGTTTTAAATTTCTGAGATAAAGTTTATGTTCAAGTTATTACTTTGAAATATATGATTAGTGTTAAAGTTTCATTGTTTTAATTAAGTTTAAACGTCAGTTGACGAGCATTTCAGTTTATATATGATATGTTGAGCTATTTCAGTATATCCAAGATATACATGTGACACAATAATCTTTATAATCGTTCCCTCTCTCACCTCAATATATGATATGTTGAGCTATTTCAGTATATCCAAGATATACATGTGACACAATAATCTTTATAATCATTCCCTCTCTCACCTCAATAAACTTGTGCCCTTGTAGAGCTATATGTTGAGCTATTTCAGTATATCCAAGATATACATGTGACACAATAATCTTTATAATCATTCCCTCTCACCTCAATAAACTTGTGCCCTTGTAGAGCTATGTCAGTATATCCAAGATATACATGTGACACAATAATCTTTATAATCATTCCCTCTCTCACCTCAATATATGATATGTTGAGCTATTTCAGTATAACCAAGATATACATGTGACACAATAATTTTTATAATCATTCCCTCTCTCACCTCAATATATGATATGTTGAGCTATTTCAGTATATCCAAGATATACATGTGACACAATAATCTTTATAATCATTCCCTCTCTCACCTCAATATGTGATATGTTGAGCTATTTCAGTATATCCAAGATATACATGTGACACAATAATCTTTATAATCATTCCCTCTCACCTCAATAAACATGTGCCCTTGTAGAGCTATGTCAGTATATCCAAGATATGC
>NW_013673804.1:31540-35823 GCF_000517525.1 Limulus polyphemus
GACACAATAATCTTTATAATCATTCCCTCTCACCTCAATAAACATGTGCCCTTGTAGAGCTATGTCAGTATATCCAAGATATGCATGTGACACAATAACCTTTATAATCATTCCCTCTCACCTCAATAAACTTGTGCCCTTGTAGAGCTATATGTTGAGCTATGTCAGTATATCCAAGATATGCATGTGACACAATAACCTTTATAATCATTCCCTCTCTCACCTCAATAAACTTGTGCCCTTGTAGAGCTATATGTTGAGCTATGTCAGTATATCCAAGATATGCATGTGACACAATAACCTTTATAATCATTCCCTCTCTCACCTCAATAAACTTGTGCCCTTGTAGAGCTATATGTTGAGCTATGTCAGTATATCCAAGATATGCATGTGACACAATAATCTTTATAATCATTCCATCTCTCACCTCAATAAACTTGTGCCCTTGTAGAAGTGCACAGGTAGAGAAGCAAGTGTTGGCATTTTCAAAATCCTGATCTAGCGCAGTGCAATAAACTGACTGGAACGGCAGAAAACTCTGAATACAGAAATAAAGCACAGAATTATATTTGTGGTTTTCAATACCATAATGTAAGAATAAGAATCATTATGTTATTTGTACAGGAATAAGCAATATCATTAAAGTGATCAATATTAAGCCCTTAATTCTTGAATGACAGATGTCCAAAAATAATGGAAGGACGAGGAAATATTTCATTCAACAAAGAATATGCAGGTAGTTATTTTAATTCAAAAACTTTAACATTAATTACCAGTTGTCCACATCTGTCAACCAAGGGTAATTCCAAAGTTTACCTGTTATCCACATCTGTTAATCAGGGCTAATTTGAGAGTTTACCAGTTATCAACAATTCTTAACTAGGGCTAACTCAAGAGTTTATCAGTTATCCACATCTGTTACCCCAAAACCAACTCCAAACTATATTGATAAAACTTTTTAAATAAGAGATCAAAAGCTTTAGGACTTGTTTATTTTTTATTTACCACAAAGTTCAGTAATATAATATTACAACTAAAACATCCCAGAATGTTTCATCTGTTTTCATAATGTATTTATTAAAAACTTTCTAATATCGCAGATGACATTATTAAAGTAGACAAATATAAGTTTCTAAACTGTTCAAAGAACAACTGTTATCATCATTCACATAAACACATGTACCACACTGGGATTTCATGAGAAACTTATATTTGATATTACAAGAAGAGGTAAGAACTTTTGAGTTGTTCTACATTTATTTACACTAAATCCAATAATGGAAAGTTGCTGTGGCTCCTTTGTCATAAGCTTATTGTTAGTTTTTTATTGCTTGTAGAGGCTGACCATGCACGTAACCTTGCAAAACTGGCCCAGTCCATGAGACCGATATTACAAGAAGAGGTAAGAACTTTTGATTTATGAAATCCCAGTATGGTACATGTGTTTATGTGAATGATGATAACAGTTGTTCTGTGAACAGTTTAAATCTTGGTGATTCACTGAATAAACATAACTCCTGAATCTTGGTGAATAAACATAACTCTTGAATGCTTTAACAAGTTGGTTAGATATCTGTTAACACAAAAAGAATTAAGTCAAAGATTAAGAATACTAAAACAATTTAATGCGAAAACATTCACAGTAAACAGTGATGTCTTATTACATAATCCAGATTTTAAATTATCTCAGGAAAGACTATCAGAATTATGTCTTTGAACACATAAATTAAAATGTTAATTGAAAACAAATGTTGAAATCCGTCAAAAAGACACTGGCATCAATAGAAGAATACTGACTGAAGCATTACCGATAAGTTCACAAAACCAGTGCTAAATACATAGCCAAGAGCCCCTGCTCTCTTACCTATATTAATAATATTTTATCCACCTCATTTTAGTAAAAAGCTAATTTAATGCCACCTACAAACCTTGTCTTCACTATCACAAGTCTGTAGCTTTCTTTAAAATCAAACTGTTTTCTTATCTGATGATGACCCGATACTATGGGTCGAAATATAGTATTAATTAAAACCAGAATTTTCCTACTGTAAAAGTTGCCATATTTTTAAGAGTTACAAAAGTTGACATTAATGGTATGTGACATCTGATAGCCCACTTAGTAAAAACCTTAACAAATCACCTTACAGATCCTGTCTCAGTGAGAAAGACATTAAAAAACTTACTACTGATATAATAAACGTCCTCCTGCTTTTGAAACTACAATATTCATTTGATTGGGTTTATTTTTCAAACCATTCAAACTGACATACATCATCACTAAAAGGAAAAACAGGACTGTTGATTAAATTCCATTTATGTTGCTTCTTGCAGAAAAGTGTAATTTGGTTTAGGAATCAGCTAAGAAACACTCACAACTAAAAGTATATATTTATTTAGATGATTGGGGAGTTTTGGAGCATCCAATGCACAGGCTCTT
Source organism: Limulus polyphemus (assembly GCF_000517525.1). Classification (NCBI taxonomy): domain Eukaryota; kingdom Metazoa; phylum Arthropoda; class Merostomata; order Xiphosura; family Limulidae; genus Limulus; species Limulus polyphemus. The sequence continues at coordinate 33,978 of NW_013673804.1, forward strand.
CTCCCTTTTCTTGTGGAGACTCATAACAAAGCATTTATCACTTCGTAATTCAAGTATCATTGTATTACTCCCGTTTCTTAACCACTGACCATACGGAGGAAACTAGCCAGCAACAATCACTTTTATTTAACACATTAGTATTATTTTATGCTTAAGCAGTCTGGCACTAGCCTTGGCACAGACTCACCTTCTTCAAGTAATATCCTCAATATTCTTCTAGTAATAAATGCCCAATTCTGTTTCATTCAGTAGCATTCAAGGTTTTGGGATGTGATATTAAGTAACATAAAAATATTAAGGTTCATATCTTTAGAAATCTCACAATATTAAGACAAAACTTGGAAGTAATATTTGACACAACACATTGCAAAGACACTCACCTAAATTTGCCCTTTTTTCAATGTATGTCATGACATCTTTAGCATACTTGGACCAAAGTTTGGCTCTGTGTAGAGCAAGGTCGACACCTTCCGTCAGCCTCAAGAGTCTTAAGTCTATTTCCTGAGGTGTCAGTACCTCAGATGCTGAGCAAATCAGATATTACAGTAGTGTTAGTGCAAAGTTTCAAAAACTGGTTACCCCTGTCTCTTTAGGTGGTAGCATTTGAGAGACATCAGAACAGCATTAGTGAATTGTTATCTCTAGTACTAGAAACACTATAAAATATACCAATATGGTCACTTAATGTAACTGTAAATTATAATCTGCTTTTCAATACTGGTCATTTGATGTAAAAATAAGTTATAATCTGGTTATCAATACTGGTCACTTGATGTAACAATAATTAATAATCTGGTTATCAATACTGGTAAAATGATGTAACAATAAGTTATAATCTGCTTATCAATACTGGTCACATGATGTAACAATAAGTTATAATCTGCTTATCAATACTGGTCACATGATGTAACAATAAGTTATAATCTGCTTATCAATACTGGTCACATGATGTAACAATAAGTTATAATCTGCTTTCAATACTGTCACTTGATGTAACAATAAGTTATAATCTGGTTATCAATACTGGTCTCTTGATGTAACAATAATTAATAATCTGTTTATCAATACTGGTAACCTGATGTAACAATAAGTTATAATATGGTTATCAATGTACTGGTAACGTAATGTAACAGTAGGTTATAATCTGGTTATCCATGTATTGGTCAGCTGATATAACTAAGTTTTAGTCTGTTCATTAGTCTCCCAGTGACCTGATGTAACAGCAAGTTTTAGTCTGTTTACTAATGTACACTGGTGACCTGATGTTACAGCACATTTTAGTTTGTTCACCAAGGTACACTGGTGACCTGATGTAACAACACGTTTTAGTTTGTTCACCAAGGTACACTGGTGACCTGGTGTAACAGCAAGTTTTAGTTTGTTCATCAAGGTACACTGGTGACCTGGTGTAACAGCAAATTTTAGTTTGTTCACCAAGGAACACTGATGACCTGGTGTAACAACATTTGTTACATCAGGTCACCAGTGTACCTTGGTAAACAAACTAAAACTTGCTGTTACATCAGGTTACCAGTGTACCTTGGTGAACAAACTAAAACCCATGTTTTAGTTTGTTCACCAAGGTACACTGGTAACCTGATGTAACAGAAAGTTTTAGTTTGTTCACCAAGGTACACTGGTGACCTGATGTTACAGCACATTTTAGTTTGTTCACCAAAATACACTGGTGACCTGGTGTAACAGCAAGTTTTAGTTTGTTCACCAAGGTACACTGGTGACCTGGTGTAACAACACATTTTAGTTTGTTCACCAAGGTACACTGGTGACCTGGTGTAACAGTAAGTTTTAGTTTGTTCACCAAGGTACACTGGTGACCTGGTGTAAC
>NW_013673805.1:0-1002 GCF_000517525.1 Limulus polyphemus
GCTGTATTTGTTTAATGCAGGCAGTACTGGAGAGGCTTGCTGTGTTAGTAAACAGTTGTATTTTTCTGATGCAGGCAGTACTTGAGAGGCTTTCTGTGTTAGTAAACAGTTGTATTTGTTTAATGCAGGCAGTACTGGAGAGTTTTGCTGTGTTAGTAAATAGCTGTATTTGTTTAATGCAGGCAGTACTGGAGAGGCTTGCTGTGTTAGTAAACAGTTGTATTTGTTTAATGCAGGCAGTACTGGAGAGGCTTGCTGTGTTAGTAAACAGTTGCATTTGTTTAATGCAGGCAGTACTGGAGAGTTTTGCTGTGTTAGTAAAGAGTTGTATTTGTTTTATGCAGGCAGTACTGGAGAGGCTTGCTGTTTTAGTAAACAGTTGTATTTGTTTAATGCAGGCAGTACTGGAGAGTTTTGCTGTGTTAGTAAATAGCTGTATTTGTTTAATGCAGGCAGTACTGAAGAGTTTTTGCTGTGTTAGTGTCACTTCTATTTCTTTGAGAGTGTATCTGTTGTAGAATTTTATTGTTCTAAGAACAAACAAAAGGAAGATGAAGTTGTCATCTTAGTGAATTTGTTGTTATTTTATTTCATACTGAAGTAAAAGAGGTTTATGCTTTATAATAAAATTAATTTTTTAATTAGCTATTAGTAAAGTTTTACTTTTACACTACGCTTAAACTGGACACAACACTCTCAAAAAGGTTATATTAGATGTGAAATATAGAAACACCTGTAAAGGATAAAACACCTAGTAACAAAGAACCATATTGTTACGACAGCGGAAGTCACGCGATGCTGGGAGCATGCGTGCTGGAGTTTCTAGAAGGATCAGGGAACCTCATGAATATCCCAGTATTTGCTAGATGCCCTCTTTTTTTATTATATAAGCCTGAGATAGATTGAAGAGAGATAATTGATAATTGATTCAAGTGAACAGTAGGCACTATAAGTAAAGTGTGTTAATTGCTGTAAATTATAGCGTGTGTTTATAAAAGTAGT
>NW_013673805.1:1262-10909 GCF_000517525.1 Limulus polyphemus
TTTGTAACGAGAAAGAATAAACTAGTTTTAGTCAAGAAGGGACTAGTATCGCTGATGTTTCTTGGAAAAAATGTCTACGGAAAATTAACAAACAAGCAGATACGAACAATATTATTGCCAAGTTAAGATAAACAAGTTATACAAATTAATTAAATTTGTTTGACACAATCAATAAGTTTTGTACACATTTTTTATAAAATCAACATCTATAAAAAACTAATGTGAAAGATTTGTATTCAAACCTTCAACTTGTTGCCTTTTGGATTCAGGACATAAAAATACATTATTCCATGTATTTCACAAGTAACATTGGGCCGAGTGGAATACAGGAATTCACAAATTGTATTGGACTGATTGGAATACAGGAATTCACCATTAGCATCGGTCTGAGTGGAATACAAGAATTCACAAGTAGCATTAAGCTGAGTGGAATACAGGAATTCACAAGTAACATCGGTCTGAGTGGAATACAGGAATTCACAAGTAACATTGGGCTGATTGGAATACAGGAATTCACAAGTAACATTGGGCTGATTGGAATACAGGAATTCACAAGTAACATTGAGCTGAGTGGAATACAGGAATTCACAAGTCACATTGGGCTGATTGGAATACAGGAATTCACATGTAACACTGAGCTGAGTGGAATACAGAAATTCACAAGTAACAATGAGCTGAGTGGAATACAGAAATTCACAAGTAAAAATGAGCTAAGTGGAATACAGGAATTCACAAGATAAAATGGGCTGAGTGGAATACAGGAATTCACAAGTAAAAATGGGTTGTGTGGAATACAGGAATTCACAAGTAACAATGAGCTGAGTGGAATACAGGAATTCACAAGTCACATTGGGCTGATTGGAATACAGGAATTCACAAGTACCATTGCGCTGAGTGGAATACAGGAATTCACAAGTAGCATTGGGCTAAGTGGAATACAGGAATTCACAAGTAAAAATGGGCTGAGTGGAATACAGGAATTCACAAGTAAAAATGGGTTGTGTGGAATACAGGAATTCACAAGTAAAAATGAGCTAAGTGGAATACGGGAATTCACAAGATAAAATGGGCTGAGTGAAATACAGGAATTCACAAGTAAAAATGGGTTGTGTGGAATACATATTTCAATTTGTGTTGTTTCGAACTTGAAATGATAAAATAAGTTTAGTTTTGTAGACAGCATGAAAAAGTTTATATGTAATTTCAAGTATAGTTGACTTCTTTCTTATATTTCTTGTACATTACAATAACCCTAAAACCACTTATATTACCACTTGAAAAGTAGTTATTAATGTCTATCAGGGTTTACCAGTACCAGTTCGACATTATTTTGATGAGTGTTTTACCATACGAAAAGTAGTTGATTACATTTAAAAAAAATGCTAAAATATGTGATTCAGATACTGTAATTCTCTACTGAGTCACATAACAGCTGTGAGCTGTAGAACTTGTATTAAAAAGTGGACTAAAAGGATTTATTTCTCTACCAAGTGATTACCGGAACATTGTATGTGTTGTTGCACCAGGCCCTCACGAGCCAGTGGGGGGACAGTTTTGTTAAAAAAAAAACTACCCCAATCCAGTATTTCTTATTTTGAACCTAAATTTTTAGACATTTTTATTGGCTAAAAAGAAGGCATTGCCCACACTCTTTGAGCATTAGGGATGCAAAAAGTGATTTGAAGGGGTAAGGTGACTGAAATCCATCAGCCCATCACTAGCTTAACGACCAATCACATGAAGCATAGAAGTCTCCAAATGGCATGCAGAGGTATTCAGGAACTGTTTAGAACCACCTTGGTAGATATTGTGCAGCAAGCCAAGTAAATATTATGCATGTAGCTGCTTTCAAAGTGTTCCAGTCTGCTCATCTTACTGCTGATTAAAGTGATGCTTCGACCTTCCTTACGGAATCACAGGTGAAATCGTTCATATCTCAGTTGAAAGCTAAACATAAAAAGGTATTAGCAGAAGCATAAAAGGTTGGCAATTGCTTAATTAATGAAGCTGAGAATGTGGCTTTATTGATATATACTGAATTTATTCCCATTGGGTAGACTTTAGTACTAGCTAGTATGGAGACTTGAGGATGCTGTATTTCACTTAAATATTTATCAATTAACAAACGAAAACTTGTCTCAAAGTTGTCTCAAAAAGATACATCCAAAACCACCTTCTTTGAGAGTTTCCAGACTGAACTTACTTTTAAAATTCAACAAATTGTATTGTAAAGACACCCTTTGGCTCCTGAGAGACGTGTTAGATAAACCTAATTTTACTCTCTCAAAGCACTAAAAACCACTGAAGTTTTTTTCAAATTGTAGGTAATGAACATTTAGTTCTTGTTAACACGAAGTCTCCAAAGATTGATTGAGTTCTTTAAGCTTCAAGTTCACATTCATGAACAAAGTTTGTTTGAATTATTAAGTTGTTGAACAATCTTAACTGTATTTCTTTTAAAAGAATGATGTGGGTAAATTGTATAAAAAGTTTGTTTTTATATATAGTTCTGCTGATAAAAAAATATTTCTGTTACATTTTGGTTCATGAATGAAATTCTGATATATGATCAATTAAATAATTGTGTATAACTGGTGTATATTTTAAGTTTTTCAATGAAGTGGTACTTCTTTGTTATGTTTAAATTATATTGAAACAATAAACTTATTGAATTTTTCTGTTATACCAAATTTTAGATTTTGTATCTTATTTAAACAGGAGCTTGAAATGAGAATAGAAACACAGAAACAAACACTTCAGGCACGAGATGAAAGTGTAAAGAAACTTATGGAAATGTTACAGAACAAAGGTGTTGGTAAGTAAGGTACATAAACTTAAAATGAAGGTAGGAAGGCACCAGACGTTGACTCATGATTCTTGATTTCCTGATTATGAATTAGCCTTTTAAGTGATCTGGTTTAGGATTCTCTCAGCTTATGTGACATTTTAGGTATTTTTAACCTAATCTACTCTCATCAGCTAACTTGTCGGAACAGGATTGTTCTGTCTGTGAATTAGTTGTCTATGTGAGATTCTACTTCCTTAAAGTATTATTAAAAACTGGAAAATATTAAGAGAGGCATAAATAATGATGACATAAAAAATAACTGTCATGTTATGTAACAACTGCATTAATTTATAGATAAATAGTAATTGTGGTTTGTTATGAATTTTGTGCTAGCTGGCCCTAATTTAGTAGGGAAAGACTAGAGGGAAGGCAGCTAGTCATCACCACCCACCGCCAACTCTTTTACCAATAAATAGTGGGATTGACCGTCATTTAATAATGCCCTCATGGCTGAAAGGGCAAGCATATTTAGTAGGATGGGGATTTGAACCCACGACTCTCACATTGCGAGTCGAGCACCCTAACCACCTGGTTAGTAATTGTGTTGTAACAACCAAATAATGATATTAATACCAGTATTAAAAAAAATTAGAGATTTATTAATCACAATACACGATTTAAAAAATATATTAAATTAATAGAAAAGTAATTCCTGGTCAGAACTATGTAAAGGAATGTAGTTCACATACAAAAAAACGTTCTTAATAATAACCTACGCAACATATTAATTACAACAATAATGATTCAGGAAAAAAAAGAACCAGAAGAAGCAAAACCTAGTGCATAAAGTTATTCATAATAAAGATATTAGATACTTCTCAAAGAAATAACATTAAATTAAAACACAAATAAAAAATCAAACAAGTAATATCTTTTAACAAATGAAATATCTTCCATGTTACAGTTTATCAAATTCCTAACCTAACAACTGTCTCTTTTGTCTGTCTAATTTCAAGTATTAAGGTTTTTTATTGTCTTGCCAGACCATGGGACTACATTTCAGATGACTAACTACTTAATATTTGTTGTATCTAATTAATCGTGAACTTAATATCCATACGTCACTGCTAAGTGGATCCTGGTGTTTATGTCTTAATACCAAAATCATTCATTTAATATATAGTGCACAGTAGGAAGTAATTTACCTGGATTTATGGTAAATGAAATTATGTAAATGAGAAACAAAATTATAATTAAGAATGAAATAGACATTTCTGCTTCACAGTGATTTTAATAAAAATTGTAGAAATGTTGAAAAGTAATATAATATTCTGCAATGCTTCTCCAAACCGATAAATAGGTATTCGCACTCAAGAGCAAGTAGTAATTAGTTAAAATAATACTTGTATGCTCGACTACACTGACTTCTCAGAGATAGAGTTAAAGGATTAAGATATTAAATTTCTCTAATGTTTCTACCTGTCTTCAACAGGTAAAATGCTAGATGAGGAAAGAATAGAGATGGAAAGACTGAAAACAAGACTTGCCGAAGAACAAACTAAATCTCGCCATTTACAAAACTTGCTGGAAAACAAAGACCGAGAGGTAGGAAAGGTAAGAAGAAACAATTGTTTACTTACTGTCTGAGTTCTTGACCTGTTACTTCAAGGTAAGGATAGGAAATAAGTGGATTTAATATAGATAAGAAAATAGGAATAGTTTGATTTTACAGAGCTCATTGATAAATAGTACATTAAAGAGTAGTTAAAAAAAGAACAGAAAAGTATGTAGAAGACAAAAGATAAGTGAACAGGTAAGTACATTAGTTCACATAGGATAAAAAGAATGAAAGCAGGAATACACATAAGGACACGGGAGTTAATTTCTGAAAATGATCGACACAGCCAATTTGTGAATTTTTACTATGCATAGCATCTCACATTGAACATTACATAAATCATGCTCATGCCATGAACAGAAATTTGTTTAATATCATCTGTATACAATAACTCTGTTTATTAAAGATTATAATTTCAATAACCTGCCTAAACTGTAATACTGTTTTCTGATTTTTTAAATTTTCATCAAATCTGTAGCAAAGAAAAAAATATTTTCCTCGTTATTCAAATTAGATTTTTCTTTCATTTCCTCATTTTTTTTTAAATTAGGTTTTCTTTCATTGATCTCATGTTCCATTTTGAATTGTTTTCAATTTTTGTTTTTTGTTGTCAAAAATTATCGTTCACTTTTTATTTCCTTCATTTTTATGTTTAAGTTTGAACGGAAATTATAAAATGAAACATTAGTGATTTAACACAAATTGCAAATTTTAGGATTAGAAATAATATCACCTGTTGTTTTGAAGGAGAAAAATTTTTAAATCTTTGAATTGAACAAATTTCTGCCACTTCAGTTTGTAATGTTATGTGAGTTTTGTGAAAATTATTTCATTCTACTAATGTACTTTAAAAAATTCCTTCAGTTTTCAAATTCTTACCATAATGCACAGGATCAAGAAAATTATAGTCCAAAGTTTAGTGAGTGCCAACAAAAAACAAGATCCACGGAATCTACAAATTACATTAGTCAAAACAACCGGATCTCAACAATGGAAGCCATCATAGAAACAAAGGTACAATTTGTGAGCTAGAAACGTCTTTAATAATTTAATGTTTTACTTTTCCTACTGTAGGGAGTAAAAACTATATATATTAAGGCAAGAAGAACATATGTTAAAGATAACATTCAACCTCTTTTTGTAACTATCAACGGCCACAGAAGGATACAGCAGATAGCATCTGAAAATATTTCATGAAGCATAACAGGAAAAACTAAATATTTAAAACTTTTTATATGAAACAGACTAGGTGTTTGTCACCACCACAATATGAGCATTATTTAAAATAATGTTCACTTCGTAGAATAATAAAGATAACTTCAAACATACTAATATTTCAGTTTTCTAGCCTAATTCACAATGGTTTTTCTTACTAGTTTCATTGTTTTAGTTGCTAGGTTCACTCAAACTCATGATTCCAAGAGTAAAGACAATCATTTTAATTCAATAAACCAGGTTCACTTAGACTTATGATTCTAAGAGTAAAGATGTACATTTTAGGTAAATAAACTTTCTTTTGCTTGTCTTGATGCTTTCTTCAGTGGTCCAGAATACAAACTGTAAAAATTCAAATGGATTCCTCAGTTAGAGAATTTCAGTATTCTATTAGGAAATATGTTTATTTCTAACCCTTAATCAAACCTGTGTTTTTATATGCTTTATTGTAGAAGTTGCTTTAAAAAAATGACCATAATGCAAGGTTAGCATGATTTTAAATAAACAGTTGTTTCTCTAATGCTTTATAATTTTTGTAAAATATTCTGATTTTAAAAGTAGGGCTAATATAACATTATTAACCTGGTTTTTATATCTGTAATTTGTCATATTGTTTTTATTTTTCATATAATTTGTTACTACAAATTGTGCATGAAATTGAGAACTACTCAAAGACAGTCCTTGAGACTTGTCACCGTTCATTTAGCTCAATTATTTTTCTTTACTGAATACTTATTGATTTGCTTGTTCTGTTGCAGTTACTTATATATATTTTGCTTATTCTCTGTCCTTCTCGTTGTTTTACTTAGCTTTTAAGTTGCATCATCACATTTAGTTCAAGGTTTCTTTATGTCCATTTTTACTGTCTGGACTATTCATACAGTAATTAACAATTAACGTTATAGCTAGTAGCTAATAAAACAAGTAACACGATACAGAGTAACTAATAAAACTAGCAACATGACACATAATAGTCAATAAAACAAGTAACATGACACATAATAGCCAATAAAACAAGTAACATGACATAGAGTAACTAATAAAACTAGTAACATGACACATAATAGCCAATAAAACAAGTAACATAACACAGAGTAACTAATAAAACTAGTAACATGACACATAATAGCCAATAAAACAAGTAACATGACACATAATAGTCAATAAAACAAGTAACATGGTACATAATAGCCAATAAAACAAGTAACATGACATACAGTAACTAATAAAACAAGTAACATGACATATAGTAACTAATAAACCAAGTAACATGACACATAATAGCCAATGAAATAAGTAACATAACATAGAGTAACTAATAAAACTAGTAACATGACAATTTAGTAGCCAATAAAACAAGTAACATGGTACATAATAGCCAATAAAACAAGTAACATGACACATAATAGCCAATAAAACAAGTAACATGGTACATAATAGCCAATAAAACAAGTAACATGACACATAATAGCCAATAAAACAAGTAACATGACATAGAGTAACTAATAAAACTAGTAACATGACACATAATAGCCAATAAAACAAGTAACATGACACATAATAGCCAATAAAACAAGTAACATGACATATAGTAGCCAATAAAATGTGTAACATGACACATAGTAACTAATAAAACTAGTAACATGACACATAATAGCCAATAAAACAAGTAACATGACACATAGTAACTAATAAAACAAGTAACATGACACATAGTAACTAATAAAACAAGTAATATGACACATAATAGCCAATAAAACAAGTAACATTACACATAGTAACTAATAAAACAAGTAACATGACACATAATAGCCAATAAAACAAGTAACATGACACAAAGTAACTAATAAAACAAGTAACATGACACATAGTAACTAATAAAACAAGTAACATGACACATAATAGCCAATAAAACAAGTAACATTACACATAGTAACTAATAAAACAAGTAACATGACACATAATAGCCAATAAAACAAATAACATGACACATAGTAACTAATAAAACAAGTAACATGACACATAATAATTTAGAAGACAAATAAAGCTGGTCAGTCACTACAGCAATGCATGTATGGACTCCAACCATAATGAACAGTATAAAAAACAACACAATTTACAAAACATCAATTTGTGTTGCTGTTCCTGCTTTGGATAGATTCTATTTTTTTATCTGGCTTTTTGTAATGTATTTTAAAACAACAGTAATGAACACTAGCTCTCAGGTTTATACTGCTAATGGGTAAGTTCAATTTTTACAAATGTAAGTATATGCATGTAATCAGGATGTCAGAAGGTAAGTTAAATCATTACAAATGTAAGTATATATATATAATTAGGATGCCAATGGGTAAGTTAAATGTTTACAAATGTAAGTATATATATATATATAATTAGGATGCCAATGGTAAGTTAAATGTTTACAAATGTAAGTATATATATATAATTAGGATGCCAATGGGTAAGTTAAATGTTTACAAATGTAAGTGTATATATATAATTAGGATGCCAACAGGTAAGTTAAATATTTAGATGTAGTCAGGATGCCAATGGGTAAGTTACATGTTTACATGTAATCAGGATGCCAGAAGGTAAGTTAAGTGTTTACAAATGTAAGTGTATATATATATAATTAGGATGCCAATGGGTAAGTTAAATGTTTACATGTAATCAGGATGCCAGAATAACTGCTTTAGAAGGGGAGATAGAACTTCTTGAACAAGAACTAGTTAACATGAATGAAGCTGGCCCAGCGAAGGAAAATATTAATTCAACAGGCCTACAGGGCAGCTACCACAGCAAGGAAAGTATTAATTCAACAGGCCTACAGGGCAGAAACCACAGCAAGGAAAGTATTAATTCAACAGGCCTACAGGGCAGAAACCACAGTAAGGAAAGTATTAATTCAACAGGCCTACAGGGCAGAAACCACAGCAAGGAAAGTATTAATTCAACAGGCCTACAGGACAGAAACCACAGCAAGGAAGATATTGAAGTTCTTCACCGGTCAGAAAAAGAGCTCAAGGGAAAAGTAAGTTTTAAGCATGAGGTTTATAAAAAGATTAGAAGTTAACAAGGTAAGAAATGCCTACAATAACAAAGGTAGATATCTTTGTTTGATGAATATAATAATAAATGTGTCATCTGTGAAAAAAGAAATACATCTAACAAAAGTTTTGGTTTATAAGCTAGAATATAACAGTATGTTTGACACGAAGGTTCTGCACAAGAATTCTTAATTACTGTAAGAAAGAATAATAATAATTAAGGTATATGGCAACTTTTCATAATATGTGTGAAAAAAGAGTGAACCCACAAATCGAAACTTCTCTAAACTTTAAGATACAGTTATAAATCTTTTATTGTCATATTTTAGTAAGATTATAGTGGATATCCCCAAAACAAACAAAAATCTCTAAATTGTCTCTTGCAAACATTACAACCTCAGTCATGTCAGCCCATACACTTCAAAGTGTGTATTTAGTCTCATACCTCAGTCAAGTCAGCTCATACACTTCAGAGTGTGTATGTAGTCTCATACCTCAGTCAAGTCAGTCCATACACTTCAAAGTGTGTATTTAGTCTCATACCTCAGTCAAGTCAGCTCATACACTTCAGAGTGTGTATGTAGTCTCATACCTCAGTCAAGTCAGTCCATACACTTCAGAGTGTGTATGTAGTCTCATACCTCAGTCAAGTCAGCTCATACACTTCAAAGTGTGTATGTAGTCTCATACCTGAGTCATGTCAGCCCATACACTTCAGAGTATGTATGTAGTCTCATACCTCAGTCATGTCAGCCCATACACTTCAGAGTGTGTATGTAGTCTCATACCTCAGTCATGTCAGCTCATACACTTCAGAGTGTGTATGTAGTCTCATACCTCAGTCATGTCAGCCCATACACTTCAGAGTGTGTATGTAGTCTCATACCTCAGTCATGTCAGCTCATACACTTCAGAGTGTGTATGTAGTCTCATACCTCAGTCATGTCAGCCCATACACTTCAGAGTGTGTAGGTAGTCT
>NW_013673805.1:11676-25999 GCF_000517525.1 Limulus polyphemus
ATCCAGTACTTGATAAAACATATTAATAGCTTGTATTAGTAGTGTATCCAGTACTTGATAAAACATATTAACAGTATGTATTAGTAGTGTATCCATTACTTGATAAAACATATTAATAGCTTGTATTAGTAGTGTATCCAGTACTTGATAAAACATATTAACAGTATGTATTAATAATGTCTTCTTTAGTTGGTAAAAAATCTTAACAATATGTATTAATCGTATCTTCAGTTGGATCACTGAAGACACTAGTAACTATAAGTTATATCACTGAAGACACTAGTAACTATAAGTTGTGTCACTGAAGACTGGTAACTATAAGTTATATCACTGAAGACACTAGTAACTATAAGTTATATCACTGAAGACACTAGTAACTATAAGTTGTGTCACTGAAGACTGGTAACTATAAGTTGTGTTATATAAGACACTGGTAACTAGAACTAACTATAAGTTAACTAACAGAAAAAAAAACACAGACTGTGAAATATATTTTAAGTCCACGCTTTTATTAAATACATCCAGTTTTACTTGTTCAGTGTATTTGTCATATGTGGTTCTTGTAATATTATAGTCATAACATCATTTTTATTTTGTTGTTTTTGTTTCTGAATTAGTTGTTCAAGAATTGTTAATGGGTCACAAAAGTAGTGGTTTAGAATATTCTCGATAACTTTCTAATATTTTAAACACAACTATATAATTGTCACCTTTTATTTTTGAGTTATAAAACTGTTTCAACAGGTAGAAGAACTAAGAATAGAGCTGAACCGTAGAGATCAAGAGATTCTGGGAATGGGAGCCAAAATGCGAACATTGGAGGAACAGCATCAGGATTACCAGCGACACATTGCTGTGCTCAAAGAATCTCTATGTGCCAAAGAAGAACATTACAATATGCTTCAATCTGATGTAAGATAAAAATAATAATATCAAAATAAAAATGTTTTATACCATTCCTATATATTCAATTGTATTGGCATGCACAGTTCTTCACTTATTGTTAAAGATTTCCCTACTTCAGTCACTCGCTTTATCTTTCGATTGTAGCCAAGGTTTAATTAAATGTCCAAAGATACACCTTTAGAGTGGATTGTTTATTTAACTTTCTTATAACATTTTGACCACTCGTGTGGTCTTCATCATGTAATTGATGTTAATTGGATGTTGATTCGTTGTGCTGTGTTTGTAAATATGTGATGAGAGATTCTTATGATCTTTGATCCTAATGCTTAACATAAGAATCAATATCCAATTAACATTAGAAACTATAAAATATTATGTAATGAGAACAACATTAATAGAATAAAAATATAAGAATCATTACTTATTTGTGAACTAAAATCTAATTTAAATCAAAACAGGGGTGTCACCCTATATATATGTTTAAATTGGAACAAGATGCTTACACAGTATTTCACAAAATAGAGACAGTTACATGATGAAGACCACACGAGACAGGGAATTCGAGGACGTGTGAGTATCCCAATTGTCGCACTATGAGGAAAGGTTTTTGTGACACCATGGAATAAATCCATTTGGTGCACCAAATGGCTATAAATGTCAAATCAGTAAATCCAATTATAGCATCCAAAGGGTTAAAGTATATAGTGGATTTGTGGATTTCCTCTCCTCACAACATTAGCCAAGATTTGTGCCATACCACTCTCTGCATCAGGATGTCATTGTTTAAGTTACACAATCACGAATGTAAGAGTATTTACATCCAAGGGTTACTGATGATGGATGGAGCTCTCTGAAATTGGTATATCTCGATGACAGGTGGTAAACTGAATTATAGATTGTGCCGCACATTTTCTTTTAATACTTGAAACAGTTTGTCTGGCTGTAATTCATGAAAATAAATTAGTAGCATCAAATCATGAGATTCTTAAATAAACATAAGGTTACTGTATGAGTAAAAGACTATACCTTAATAGTATTTCGTATCATTTTGTAGGTGGAAGAGCTCAGAATGAAGCTAGATGATAAAAACCAAATAATAGAAAAGAAAACCCAGCAGACCAGCTCAAGCACTCAGGAAAAAAACAAATTATCACATGAAAATCAGGAGCTTAGAGATCACATGGAGATCAAAGATAGGAAAATCAATGTTTTACAGAGAAAGGTGGAAGTTCAGATAACTTTAATAAAGTTTTCTTGTGACATTTGTACGTAATTGGAAAATTTAGCAAATATATCAGATCCACCATAATAATTTACTGCTAATGAAATAGGTTTCATTTAAAATATTTTGTTTTCTTCTAGGTTTTCTTTAAATTAGTATTTAAGTTTAATTAAGAAAATATTTTATTGTCATGTAGGTTTGACTTAAAAACATTCTGTTGTCTATAATTTTTGTTTAAAAATATTCTGTTGTCTTTTATGTTTTATTAAGAAATAATTCATTGTCTTCTAGGTTTTGTTAAAAATATTTTATTGTCTTCAAGGTTTTGTTAAAAATATTCTATTGTCTTCTAGGTTTTGTTAAGTATATTCTATTGTCTTCTAGGTTTTGTTAAATATATTCTATAGTCTTCTAGGTTTTGTTAAATATATTCTATTGTCTTCTAGGTTTTGTTAAAAATATTCTATTGTCTTATAGGTTTTGTTAAAAATATTCTATTGTCTTCTAGGTTTTGTTAAAAATATTATATTGTCTTCTAGGTTTTGTTAAAAATATTCTATTGTATTCAAGGTTTTGTTAAAAATATTCTATTGTCTTCTAGGTTTTGTTAAAAATATTCTATTGTCTTCTAGGTTTTGTTAAATATATTCTATTGTCTTCTAGGTTTTGTTAAAAATATTCTATTGTCTTCTAGATTTTGTTAAAAATATTCTATTGTCTTCTAGGTTTGGTTAGATATATTCTATTGTCTTCTAGGTTTTGTTAAATATATTCTATTGTCTTCTAGGTTTTGTTAAAAATATTCTATTGTCTTCTAGGTTTTGTTAAAAATATTCTATTGTCTTCTAGGTTTTGTTTAAATATATTCTGTCGTTTTTTAGGTTTTGTTAAAAATACTGTTGTTTTTTAGGTTTTGTTAAAAATATTCTGCTGTCTTTTGGGAGGGGCAGAAAATTTTAAGGGAGGCAATAAATTAAAAAGATGAAATTGATCTAAATTTTTAATAAAATGATCATTAAAAGAAATCAAATCAAATGTAATAGTGTAATATTAGTGTAACTAATAATGTAATAGAGTTTATAGAAGTTTTTTATTATTACAGTACAAAACGAGTTTATTATATATAAAAGCTGAAAAATAATATGTGATCAATATGCCTAGCTTTTTTTTCAGGGGGCCAGCCCCCCTTCATCCAGTTGTCTTCTGAGTTTTATCAGAAATAGCCAGTTGTCTTATTGACTTTGTGAGAAATAGCTTGTTGTCTTCTAGGTTTTATCAGAAATAATCTGTTGTCTTCTAGGCTTTTTGAGAAATAGTCTGTTGTCTTCAAGGTTTTGCAGAAATAGCCTGCTGTGTTATAGGTTTTGTTTATTGAGGATTGTTCAGTTAGTTAATAGAATTATTTCAATGATAAGGTCAATTCCTTGATAAAGTAGAAGTTATTATTGTTTAAAAGTTACATTTGTTAATTTTGGTACAAAATGCTTGCATATTTAGACTAACACTTAATAGGTCTGTCATTATCTACTTTAACAATTACTATAAATTATAGATATTTAGGAAAATATTTATTTTTAACAATTTTAAAATCCATTGTGACATTAAAAAAGTATTTCTTTCCAATTCATAATGATCGGTGTTTGTTTTTTTAAATGCATCTTTTTGTCATCAAACTTCTTAAAACAGCTAAAGAAGTCCAAGTTAAAAACATTAAGTGATGTTGAAAAGATTGTATAGTAATTGTTAAATTATAATAAATCACTAACTAAAGAATTAATTCTGTGAATGTCAAAAATTTTAACACTTCAAAATTTAATTAGACATTTCTGAATTAGCTATAATAACAATTGGTTGCTAATTATTCTTCAACTTTTTTCATGTATGATTCACTTACGATTGGTGCTTTTCTCCTGATTTTAATACAAAACTTTGGGCATTTTCTATTCACACTCTTCTATATCGTCTACTAAAAATGATTTGTTCAGTTCAGCGATAATATTATAAAATAAAAATGTCTCAAACAAAATTTAAAATATTTGTTAAAATAAATTTAGACTTTAGGTTGGCATTGTGTTAGCATATTGGATTTAAGACAAGAGCTTTCAAACAACTTTCAGCTGTGGGTTCATTATAAAGGTGATAGTCAAGCTCTCTGTTTTCTTAAGAATAGCCACTTTAGGTAGTGGGTCCTGCCAATTGGTTGCCTTTTATCTGGTCCACAGTTCAAAATTAGAGTTGGCTTTGCCAGAACAATTGGGAGTATCTGACTTGACAGTTAAGTCTATTGTGTGTGTGTAAGATTTATGTCATTTAGGTAAACAAACAAGTCGGGCTGATACTATATTTGGCTTTCACAGAAAAGGAATTTTTGTAATAAAGCTCATTCTTGGGATGTTACCAAAATATAAATTAGTAAGTCATGTAATGTTCTGAATGATTCCTTGGTGTCACAGCTTTAACATTAAAATATTTTTGTATCAAGTTTGTTTGTCATTCAGTAATAAACTGAGCATTAAAATTTTGAATGTTTCACGTTAAATATTTTTTTTATACATTTGTTTGATTTGATTTCTTCTAGATTGAAAACCTTGAGGACTTGCTGAGAGAAAAAGACAACCAAGTCGACATGGCAAGGGCTAGGTTAACAGCCATGCAGGCTCATCACTCCTCATCTGAAGGAGCAGTTTCCAGCTTGGAAGAAGCCATCAGTGATAAGGAGAAGCAAATCAACCAACTTCGGGAGCAAAGAGACCGAGCAGAACAAGAAAGAAATGAAGAAAAGGAGCTTCACGAGCGTGAGATAGCTGAGTACAAGATGAAGATGCATGCATTAGAGAGTGAGATGGAGAAATTACAGGTGAGGTTAGAAAAAGCAGCTTCTGAGAAAGACAGGCTCGAAGTTA
Source organism: Limulus polyphemus (assembly GCF_000517525.1). Lineage (NCBI taxonomy): Eukaryota > Metazoa > Arthropoda > Merostomata > Xiphosura > Limulidae > Limulus > Limulus polyphemus. The sequence goes on from NW_013673805.1 coordinate 16,708, forward strand.
GACTTGAAAATTCTCAGTCAGAACTTGGGCAGGCTAGGGCTGAACTTGATAAGCTTCAGTTTGAAATGAATCGGACTCAGTCTAGTTGGGAGAGGGGAAGAGGTGAAAGTTCACGCTTAGCTTTGGAGAATGAACGTTTGCGTGAACAGCTCGATAGATTAAAGGCTGAATTAAATAGATCGCAAGAAACATTTGGTCTTAAATCCCAACGATACCAGTCAAATGAGGTAGAAATGCTACAAGAAAAATTAGATAAAGTTCAAAGTGAGCTTAGGAGAGCTCAAGCTGAACTTCGAATGAACCAAGCAGAGCAAGATCGATCAAGAGGGGAGGTTGAACAGCTTCAAGAAAGAATTGAACGATCTCAGGGAGAGATTTACAGACTCAAAGCCAAGCTAGAAAATGCTCAGTCAGAGAGAGAGAGTATTCAGGAAGAATATGACAGAATTCAGAGCTGTGTTGCTCGTGCTCAGGCTGAAAGAGATAATGCCATGACAGAATCTGACAAACTCAGAACTGAACTAGAAAGAGTTCAGGCAGCCCTTAGTAAGCTGGAGGAGCTTCATGAGAAAACTCAAACTGCTTTAGATAAGTCATTGCTAGAGTCTGATAAGTTCCAAGAAGAACTGGAAAAAGTAAATAGTGAAGTAAGAGTGCTTAAAGCAGAGAGTGAAAACAATCAGAGTGAGCTGGATAGTATGCACTTAGAAATGCGACAGATGGAAAATCAAATTGAAAAGCTTCAGAAAGAAAAAGATTCAGCAGAACAGGAAGTTGAGAAAATTCAAGAAAAGTATGAAAGAGCTCAAGTTTACTATCAACGTTTGCAAAATGAAAAAGACTCATGCCACAGTGAAATTGAAGAATTACAAAACAGATCTGATCTTCTTCAGGCCCAGTTAAGTAAAACCCAAAAAGACAAGGAAAACCTTCAAGCTGAGTATGAAGTTGTTCGAGAAAGATTTGAAACAGCACAAGATCAGTTGGAAATCAATAAATCAGCATGTGAAGGTTTTGATAATGATTTAAAAATGTTGAGAGAAAAACATGACAATGTGAAAGAACAGTTAGAAAGGGTACAAACCAGTCGAGATCTCTGTCGAGCAGAGAATCACAAGCTTCAAGAAAAGTTAGATAAAAGTCAGTCTGAAGTATACAAGTTGGAGTCAAGCCTAGAACAAGCACAAGCTGAAGTTGAAAGACTAACTTTAGAGCTAGAAAAGGCCCAGATGACTGCCACCCGCACCAAAGATGACCACAAACACTTGCAAGAAGACTTTGAAGCACTTCAGGAACAGTGTAACATCGCAAGTTCTCAGCTCAACAGAGTTAAAGAATTAGAGGAAAAACTGAAAACTAAACTTGATCGTTGCCAACTCGACCTCGAGGTCTTGCAAGACAGGTATGATAAATCTCAGGCTGATCTTCGGAAAGTGCAATATGAGAGGGACAGCTTGCAAACTGATGCTGACCGTATGTCCATAGAACTCGAGAAAATAAAAACTCAGGCAGGAAAAACACTAAACTCACATGAAGAAGAAGTATCCAGATTACAAAATGATTTAGAAAAAATGTATGAAAAATTAGACAGGTTCCAAAGTGATCTTCGAAGAACTCAGAGTGAAAAAGATCGACTAGAATCACAGAAAGAGAATATGGAACATGAAATGGGGCGGTATCAAACACAACTTACAAAATATAAGGCTGAATTGGATGCTAGTTATACAGAAATAGAAAAGTTTAAAAATAAATATGATAATGCTTTGATGGACTTGGACCGGGTTTATGAGGAAAAAAATAAATTTGTCTTAGAAATCCAACACTTGCAAGATGAAATTGACAAAATGCATGATGATAAATTAGAAATGGAGAAAAGCAAACAACATCAAGACTATGATAGACTAAGTTATGAATTAGAGAAACTGAAACAACAATATCAAGAGAGAGAGACTGATATATGGGAACTTGAAAATCAAAAACAAAAACATGAAAAAGAAATTGACAGGTTGCAAAAAGAGCTTTCCACTGTTCAAGAAAAAATTCATAAATCTTATGATGAAAATAAAAAACAGGAGAAATTATTAATAGACAATCAAAAGTTGAAAGAAAGTATTGAACAACTTGAAATAGAATTAGAAAGAATAAGAAGAGAACGAGACAGACTTAGATCAGAAGTTGAAATGTCCCAAGAAAAACTTGACTTACAAGCATCACGTGAAAAAAAATTCAAACTTCAAATTGAACGATTAGCAACAGAAAATGATACACTCCAAGAGAGTGTTGATCATGCACAAAAAGAAGTTGAAAGAGCAAGAAAGGATAGAGACAGAATACAAGTTGATCTTGAGTTACTGCAGACAAGATTTGATAAGTACATCTCACGAGATACTAATCTCAAACAAGAAATTGAAAGATCGATGATAAGTAATCAACAACTCACTGAAAAAATTGACAAAGTACAGACTGAACTGGAGAAAGTTCAGCAAGACCGAGACAGAAAACAAATGGAAATGGAAACCGTTCAAGAAAAACTTAACAATTATATTTCCACAGACAAAGAGCAACAACTTGAAATTGATAGAATTAATGTTGAAAACAAAAGGCTTAAGGTGGATTTAGATGATATTCGTATTGAAATGGAGAAATTACGAAGAGAGAGAGATAGAAAGCAAAGAGAATTGGACTCATTTCAAGTAAAGCTTGACAATTATGCTTTAAACAAAGATGATCAGAAGGAAGAAATTGAAAAGGTCATGACTGAAAATCAAAAGTTGAAAGTAAATTTAGATGAACTGTACACAGAACTGGAAAAAAAGGAAAGAGAAAATGACAAAAAACAGAGAGAAGTCGATTCTATTAAAGAATCACTTAATAACTACATTACAAGGGACAAAGACCAGAAACAGGAAATTGACAGAATTAGCATAGAAAATAAAAAACTTAAAATCAGTTTAGATGATATCAATTTTGAAATTGAAAAATTGCAAAGAGAAAGAGACAGAAAGCAAAGGGAATTAGAATCAATTCAAGAAAAGCTTGACAGTTATGCCTTGAGTAAAAATGACCAGAAAAAAGAAATTGAGAAAGTTGTGTCCGAAAACCAAAGACTGAAGATAGTTGTAGATGAACTGCATGCTGATGTGGAAAAAGTAACACGAGAAAGAGATAAGAAAAAAAGAGAACTTGAAGCAGCTCATGAAGAGCTTAATAGTTATATTTCAATAAATGATGAACAAACAAAAGAAATTCAGAAGTTTGTGGTTGCAAATAAAAAACTGAAACTTGATCAGGATGAACTGATTGTAAAACTGGAAAAAACTCAAAAAGAAAAAGATGAAACACTTAGAGAATTAGAGTCAGTACAAGAAAAACTCGATAAATTTGCTTTAAGTAAAGATGAACAAAGGGAAGAGATAGAAAGGATAGTGTTAGAAAATGAAAGTCTTAAAATAAAGTTGGATGAATTACAGACTAACTTAGAAAATATAATGAAAGAAAAGGAGAAGAAACAAAGAGATCTTGTAGCAATTCAAGAGAAACTTAATAGTTATGTGTCAACAAATGATGAACAAACAAAAAAAATACAGACGCTTGTAGTTGAGTTCATCTTGATCAACTTTTAGTTTTTCATTTTTTTGTTCATCTTTACTTAAAGCAAATTTATCGAGTTTTTCTTGTACTGACTCTAATTCTCTAAGTGTTTCATCTTTTTCTTTTTGAGTTTTTTCCAGTTTTACAATCTTTTAAGACTTTCATTTTCTAACACTATCCTTTCTATCTCTTCCCTGTAATTCATCCAAGTTTACAATGACTTAGAAACACTAGAACAAGATATAGAGGGAAAGCACAAAGAACTTGTAACAGCCAAGGGACAGCTCCATGAATATATATCTCTTGATGAGAGTCAGAAAAATGAGATTGAAAAACTTGCATATGAAAAAGAAATGCTTATAACAACTTTGGAAGAAATTCGTTCTGAATTAGATCAAACAGTTGAAGATAGAAGCAAATTAAAGACTGAATTAGATTCTCTTAAGGTTCAGGTAGAAAAACTCACTGTTGAAGAAGATAGTAAAAAACAAGAAGTGGACTTACTTTATCAGAAAGTTGAACAGCTGGAAATGGAACTGAGAAAAGCTAGAATTGATTTCGAAAAGAAAGAAGTTGAATTAAGTTCTGCTCAGGAGAAAATTAGGCATTATTTATCTCATGAAAATGAACATAAAAATGAGATTAAAAAACTAAAGACTGCAAACCAACAGTTAGAAGAAAACATAGCAAGGCTTCAAACAAATTTGAATACAATAAGAAAAGATAGAGATAAAATACAAACAGATCTTGATTCATGTAAACAAAACCTTGATAAGCATGTTTCAAAAGAAAAAGAGTTAAAACTGGAGAAAGAAAGATTAGAAACAGAAATCAAAACTCTCCATGAAAAATTAAGTTATCTTCATGGAGATTTAGAGAAAACACAGAGGGAAAAAAACTCACTTCAGAAGGAGTTTCAAGATCTTCATACTGCTTTAGATCGCACTCAGGCACAACTAGAAAGACTTCATTCTAGCCACCAGAAGTCACATGAAGACCTGCAGCAAACGACCAGTGAAAGTGAGCAGCTGAGACAGCTCGTGAGAAAATACGAAACAGAGTTTCAGCAGTCTGTTTCACAAAATAGTCTTCTCCAGAAAGAAATTCATCAACTAAGACAGGATGTAGAAGACGCCGGCAAATATATCGAGAAACTCTTAGAAACCCAAAAAAGTGATAAAAATGCATTGGAACACTTATTGGAAGAAAAAAATTTGATTGAAAGCAACTTCGAAAAATCTCAGAAAGAGTTGCAACAAATGAAGAAGATAAACGAAAAGGTTCTGATGTATGAAAATGAACTTCAAAAGTATCGAGAGGAGGAAATAAAAAATCAGGCTGCTCTAGAAAGGTCAAAAGCAGAGCTACAAAATTCACAGCTTGAATTTCAAAAATTGCAAGAGAAGTTAGAGAAAATGGAAGCAGACAACAAAGAACTTCAAGAGAAATTAAATGTAGCTCTGCAAGCAATAACTAAGTTCCAGAAGCAGGCACAAAAGTCCAACGAAGACCTTCAGAGCACAAAAAAAGAAAATGAAGAGCTAAGAGAGCTTTTGTCTCAAAACCAAAAAACAATGGAAAATAAGTTTCAAGAAGAACGAAATGACACCAAAAGAGAACTTGAAAGGCTCTGCTCAGAACTGAATAGTCGTAAAGCAGAAATAGAAAAAGCAAACGAGGAGGTTCGAAAGTATAAGAAATATCTAGCAAAAGTTCAAGAAGAAAGCCAGATACAGAAACATCAAATTGAAACAGAAGTAGAAAAACTCCAAAAAGATCAGGAAAACTATAAGTCTGAAATTCAAAGAGCTCATGAAGAAATTCAAGATTATCAGAAACATATGTCAAAGATTGAAGAAGAAGTCAGGAAACAGACTGCAGGGAAAAGGGAAGCTGAGAAACAGATAGAAAGCCTAAAACAAGAAGTAGAAAAACATAAAAGTGAAGTAAGGAAAGCTAAAGAAGAAGTTGAGAGATTCCATATGCAAGTGACAAAAATGCAAGAAGAGGCCGGAAACCAGAGCGTTTTGAAACAACAAGCCGACAGAGAAATGGAGAGAATGAAGCTTGAAGTTGAAAATCATAAGGCTGAAGTTCAAAGAGCTAATGAAGATATCCAGAAATACCAACAACAGTTGGTTAAGATACAAGAAGAAAAGAAATCTCAGATGGTGCAGAAAGATTTGGAGTTTGAGTCCATGCAGAAAGAACTTGAAACAAAAAAAATTGAAACAAACAAAGCAAATGAAGAAATAAAAAAATATAGAAAAAAAATAACCAAGCTTCAAGAGCAGTTAGCAGCCCAACAAGATCAGAAGGATCAGTCAACAAAACTTGAAAATATGTGTAAAGAATTTGAGAAACTAAAAACAGAAAATATGAAATTACAGGAGGAGACTCAAAAACTAAAGAAGCAACTGCTAAAATCTCAAGAAGAAACTAAGTCATTTACAATTGAGAGAGAAAGATTTCAGAATCAGTTAGAACGACTGGTACAAGAGCTAGAGAATAGGGAGGTTAGTGGGAAATGCTTGGTCATGTGGAGATCATGGTTTCAGTATTGGTTCTTTTTTCAAGGGCTGAATTTGTTTTGTAGATTTTTTAGTTTTTGCTGTTTAATTATGTTTTTATTCTTTGGTTCTTTCAGTTTTGTTTCTTTTGATCCATGGTTGTTTTTACAAGGGCTGAATTTATTTTCCAGGTTTTTAGTTTTTGCTGTTTAATTATGTTTTTATTCTTTGGTTCTTTTGATCCATGGTTCTTGGATTTCTTTTTTAAATTCTGAATATTTCATTTTAGCATGGTTCAGGAATGACAGTCACGTCTGATATGTTCTATTTTAAAGTTTTTGGTTGTAGTGATGAGTTTTTGTATTCTGCTTGCAGTCTTTTCAGTTTTAATTTGTGACCATTATCAGTTTGAGAATCTAAAATTGAGTACAAGCTGGCAGATATTATTGTGATACCATTAAGTTTTCTTGTGTTGTTTTTTTTTAAACTTTATTTCCAAATTTTAGTCTTTTTTTCTTTCCCTTTTTAAACAATAAAGATTTGATAAAGTAATATTATGTTCATTTTTAGATGCACTTTTTTATTTCTAAAGTAAATTATTCTGAATATTTCATCATTCTACATAGTTATTTATATATATATAACATTGTAACGCAAGATTAATTGCTCGACATTAAATCTACTTCACTGCTTTATTAAACAAATGAAACTTTTGTAATCAGATAATGCAAGAACTAATAATATAATACTTGAAAAGTAATCTGAAAGAAAAGTAAGTCTTTGCAAAATATAATGAAGAAGATGTTGGAAAAAAAGAGAAAAATAATTTGGAAATACTTAAAATCTTACAGTTTTTTATTTTGTTTGTAAAAAAAAAACATTTTACCACATTTAGCTGATCCACCTATATTGTTCTGATTACCACTTACTAAGACTAATTTTTTACATTTTATTTTGTTGATCATGTACTCTCTGTGTCGTACAGTAAAAAACAAACTGACATTCGGTATCATTATTCTTCTAAATATACACAATACCAATTTTTTAAATACTAATTTTCTTCATATCTCTTTAATACTGAGTTCTGTAGTGAAAACATTTTTGTTGATCAAATAATAATCATTTCTACACTAAACCCATACTCTTTATATGACGTTTGTTTCATAGTGTACCTAGTACGTTACTATGTAGTGATATTATCATTGTTTCAAAGATGAAATACGTACACTTAACTGGCTCTTTAAGTACGTTTAGCAACAGTGTTTACTTTTATTGACCAATACGTATTTATGTGATGCTCCTGGTGAAAACAAATGAACCTAATTCTCATCATTCTTTATAGATATGTGTAATAACTTTTAGTTCAACAAAAACCTGAAATTGTCTCTCTTGATTTGTTCACAACTATATATTTCAATATTCTGTCATTTAGACTGAGCTTCAAGCTTTACGAACCCAGCAAGATACTTCCAAAGAAAAGGACTTACAGCACAATACAGATAATGTTGCATTAGAAAAGCAACTGCAGAAGGAGCAAAAAACTGTTGAGGATTTACAGAAGATACTGAAAGAACAAAAAGAGAAGTTAGATCATATGGAAGTAGAAAGAAAACAGGTAAAATTTTTGATATCTCGAGACACCATAACTATTGTCAGTTGTGTCTATCTTCAAATTATCATCTGGTTTTTTTTAAATTGGTAGTGTAATATTTCAGTGTCATTTAGTATTTGTTCAGTTATCAGACATGGCCAGAGAAGAAACTTATTGTTCTGTATATAAAAGTAACTTTATTTACAGTGCAACCCAAACTGATAAAATATCTCAATTCAAATATGTGAAAATAAGCTGTTCTTAAAGAATAAAATAGTTGTTAAATAATTTAATTGAGAAAATTCCGTGATATTTCATTTCAACTGTTTTTAAGTCCTAGATATCTCTGTAATGCATGCATTCAGTTAATATATTCTTCTTTTGTTTTTTGACAAATACTTCAGGGGTTAATTACCTGTAGTGGAAAGAGTGCAGATAACCCACGGTGTAGTTTTGAACTAAAACAACAACAACAATTTTTGACAAATTAACAAGAAATGTTAGTTTATAAACTAAACACGTATTTCAAATTTCTTGAAATAAAGGACATTTGGCGAAAAGATTGTAGGATGTATTTCAATATATAGAAACAGAATATTGGAAGAAAAGCAGTGTTTGCTTACATCTTTTTAACAAAAGTTTAATTGACTTTAGAAATACATCAACAAAGATAAAAAATCTTAACAAAATAACTGGTCCATATGAACTTAGTGTGGCCAAAACACACACTCTTCTACTGATCTTTAAATCTTGTAGCTTTCTCAGATTGTGGTCATTATTTATCTAGATTAGACATAAAAAATATTTAAATTTTAAAATCATTTGAGCCAGAATGAAGCCTTAACCAAAGAAATTGATGAACTACATCAGAAGACTTCTGAACTAGAAAAAGTCAGAATGGAAAGTAAAAAAGAACTTGAAAAAACCAAAGAAGAAGCAAAACATTCATCCACAGAACTTGAAAGACTGTTACAAATTATGTCCAACATGGAAGAGGAGAAATTTTCTCTAAATCAGCAAATACAAGAAGTTTTACCGTGCTATGACTATAATAAGCACAAACTACAATAAGCTTACTTCTGTAAATTTTCTTTACTATAAGTTATTAATGACAGTTCAACTTCAGTATATGTACAGATATAAGATTTACAGAAGTAAGCTTATTGTAGTTTGTGCTTATTATAGTCATGGCACGGTAAAACTGTAAAGAAAATATAAGTAATTAATGACAGTTCAACTTCAGTATATGTACAGATACAAGATATAAGTTATTAATGACAGTTCAACTTCAGTATATGTACAGATATAAGGTTTACAGAAGTAAGCTTATTGTAGTTTGTGCTTATTATAGTCATAGCACGGTAAAACTGTAAAGAAAATATAAGTTATTAATGACAGTTCAACTTCAGTATATGTACAGATATAAGGTTTACAGAAGTAAGCTTATTGTAGTTTGTGCTTATTATAATCATAGCACGGTAAAACTGTAAAGAAAATATAAGTTATTAATGACAGTTCAACTTCAGTATATGTACAGATATAAGGTTTACAGAAGTAAGCTTATTGTAGTTTGTGCTTATTATAATCATAGCACGGTAAA
>NW_013673805.1:26452-29040 GCF_000517525.1 Limulus polyphemus
GATCCATCATAATAATGCAGTGTTACAGTAGATCCATCATAATAATGCAGTGTTACAGTAGATCCATCATAATAATTCTGTGTTACAACACACCCACCATAATAATTCTGTTTTACATTACACCCATCATATTATTGCTGTGTTACACTATTATAAGTATTTTTATTTGTGATTGCCTTAGAGCATTTTATGTTTGTTTTGATATTGGACTCTGAGTGATATACTTAATGTTGTTTTATGTTTATTTTGATATTGGACTCTGAGTGATATACTTAATGTTGTGTTATGTTTATTTTGATATTGGACTCTGAGTGATGTACTTAATGTTGTGTTATGTTTATTTTGATATTGGACTCTGGGTGATATACTTAATGTTGTGTTATGTTTATTTTGATATTTGACTCTGAGTGATATTCTTAATGTTGTTTATGTTTATTTTGATATTGAACTCTGAGTGATATACTTAATGTTGTGTTATTTTTTTTTATATTGGACTGTGAGTGATATACTTAATGTTGTTTTATGTTTGTTGTCTCTTTTTCTGTTTAGTTCTCTAAAAGAAAAAGATTCCAAGTTAAACAACATTAAACGAAGTCAGCATGCAGAGAAGACAAAGAGTGCTCAGATGTTAGAAGAGGCTCGACACCGTGAAACTGAGCACAGTAAGGAATCTGCTAAAGCCCAGGTAATCCCCTTTTTCCTTAGTGAATTTCAGAATATTCTAAAACACAGTTTTAATCCACAATCAAATTGTAGCAGTAGTTTTAACTTAAGTGGCTGTAATCAGTCAAAGTTAATCGTGATAGAAAACATTTTACTTTCATGTAGATAAACAAAACACTGTTATGTAGAACTATTCTTATTTCTAAGTGTATTAAATTCAGCACTGTTTGTTACTCACAATGTTTAACTAACTGGTTCAATTCTACATCACACACTTATGGAGCCAGTTAGATAAAACCCAGTTGGAAGAGTAGTTATCAGGATGAAACTTCACTTATGTTTGGTTTCTTCAATCTATCAAATGACAATTTTTTTTTTTTACTGTCGGTTTCACTAAGTTTAAGCCATAACTCAAGTAGTACTATGTAAACTTGCTTAACTTAAGGAAAATGAACATTGTAAGGTTAAAAATGAGGCATTGAAAAATTGCTTTATAATTTGTATTTGTATGTAAATTAATAGTATTTCTTAATTTGTTTACTCTCACATTTTGTAGGTGTAAAATAAGTTTTCTTTTCGTGAGTACTAATTTAATAGAAACTGCTTTCACAGTTAGGGTTTGCTTTCTAAAACATTAAATGCAATTGTCAAAAAATTAAAAATGTTTTATTTTCAAAATTGAAAATCCCATTTCCTTGAGTGAATACTAAGGCTGACAAGAATAGCTGCCAATATGTTAACTAGAAAAGCTACATAGTAAATGAAGAACATGGTTTAACTTTTAATGAATTATTTCTTCATCTTTGTTGTTGAAAATATCATTGAATAAATATTATATCCATTTTTGATCTTTCCTTTTATAAACAGCAATCGTCAGGTGCTGCTAGCTTTTTTTCCAGTTTCTTTTAATCCTGTTTTTTATTATACTGATTTATTCGTAGCTAGTCCTTACAACAGCTTTTTAGTACTATATAAATTTTGTTCCCAGTCTCAAAAATCAAACCACCAGTGGTGTGCCTTCATTATTTGCTTTCTTTTTATTCTATTTTTTATGGTGCTGAATTTTATTAAATATCTTTATATATTCTTGTTTTCTTCTATTTGTTTTCATCAGAAAAAGTTTCATCAGCACTTTATTATTTGCTATTTATGTTTTATTTATTTCCATTCCACAATCATACTCCCATTTCACCCTCATCCCATGCCTTCCTTCCTCCCTGTTTCTGGTGCAAACAACCCAGGAACAAAACGAACAACAGCTGCAGAGAATTGAAGAACTTGAAGAGGCTTTAAGAGAGAGTGTTTGTATAACTGCTGATAGGGAAGTTGCACTGGCCAAGAAGGATTCTCTTTATAAACAGGCCGAAAATAGGGTATGTTAAAAGTCAGTTAATTTATCTTTACAGACAGACCAAAAGTAGGGTATGTTTTAACTGACTTTTAACATACCCTATATTTGGTCTGTCTGTAAAGATAAATTAACTGACTTTTTTAACTGACTTTTAACATACATTTTACTGCTTGACACATTACTACCGCAACATTTTACTGCCTGACACATGACTACCGCAACATTTTACTGCCTGACACATGACTACCGCAACATTTTACTGCCTGACACATTACTACAGCAACATTTTACTGCCATAGTAAATGACTGCCGGTGCATCTTACTGCTGGGAAATAATTATGTTCTCAAAAAAAAACCTTTTCTAGCATAGACTTTTAACATACCCTACTTTTGGTCTGTCTGTAAAGATAAATTAACTGACTTTTAACATACCCTACTTTTGGTCTGTCTGTAAAGATAAATTAACTGACTTTTATCATACCCTACTTTTGGTCTGTCTGTAAAGGTAAATTTGCGGTAGTCATGTGTCAGGCAGTAAAATGTTGCGGTAGTCAATGTGTCAGGCAGTAAAATG
>NW_013673805.1:30040-31858 GCF_000517525.1 Limulus polyphemus
TAGCGGTACCAAAAGTAGGGTATGTTAAAAGTTAGTTAATTTCTCTTTGCAAAAATACTGAAACTCGGGTATGTTAAAAGTAGGACTTAATGCCTCTTGTTTGCCGTGAGTAGTTTTTAAGATTAAAATTAAAAGGTTGTTTTTAATATATGCTGTTTTTTGTTTTTTTATTTAGTATTTGAAAATATTATTTTCAAATTAAATTTAGACCAAAGTTCTCTATTTGAATGCTCATTTGACTGAAAAATTAAATAACCTTTGATTTAGTTTGTTGGTGTTTGAGTAATCAACAATCTTAGAAAGATAAACATCAACAAATGAATTGTTGATAAAAAGCAGTAATGAGAAAGTTAACACTGTCCTTTCTGAAGACTCGAAATGATCCTTGTTTCAGTATTGAACAATCTCAAAATAAACAAGGTTGTAATCTTTTACAATTCTTTCAGGAGCAGAATGTAGTTAAAAATTTTTATAGCTTTATTGCTGTGTAAAACCTGGATAAACTTGTATGTCATTAACACATTCTTAACAGTTCTGTACACATCTTAAATTGCTAATGGTTCAGTACACATGGTAACACATTCTTAATGGTATTTACATGCATTAACACATTCTTATTAGTTCTGTACACATATTAACATATTCTTAATGGTTCTATACAGATGTTAACACATTCTTAACAGTTCTGTACACATGTTAATACATTCTTAATAGTTCTGTACACATGGTAACACATTCTTAACAGTTCTTTAGACACGGTAACACATTCTTAACAGTTCTTTAGACATGGTAAAACATTCTTAACAGTTCTTTAGACACGTTAACACATTCTTAACAGTTCTTTAGACACGGTAACACATTCTTAACAGTTCTTTAGACACGTTAACACATTCTTAACAGTTCTTTAGACACATTAACACATTCTTAATAGTTCTGTACACACCTTAAATTCTTAATTGTATTTACACACATTAACACATTCTTATTAGTTCTGTACACACATTAATATATTCTTAATGGTTCTATACAGGTGTTAACACATTCTTAACAGTGCTTGTCTAAATTCAAACAATGTTTAAATGTGGTCTTGATATGTAGCAAGAATTAATAGTTACCCTGCTAAGTAACAAGGAAAATCTATTAAATCTATCTCTTAAATACTTACTGTATTTAGAACTGGCTGAGTAAACTAACCTATTAAGTATCATGTGAAATCTTATATAATAGGTTATTAAGACAGATTTGAAAACTATAATTTTCAAATTACTTGTCATTTAAGGTTTTTTATCTCAGAAAGTAATTTTAGTTTTTGACATTAAAAATATACATCATAACATACAATATTAAAGTAAACTAGACAGTTTTACTTGTGGGAAAGTCAGAAAATTATCAGTACAATATTTTCTTTACTTCTACTTGACTTTTTCCATAGATCAGTAATTTGATGGCTGAATTAAAAGCTCTTCAAAATACCCACAATGCAAGGTGCACAAACTGTCCAAACTTCAAGGTTACACTTAAAGATAAAGAAGTGAAACTCCAGAAATTAACATCAGAAAGAAAACAACACCTGGAAGAAATGTTTGAAATCAAGTAAGTGGGGATCAGCTGATATGTAATACCCAATAATATAAGATAAATGTTTGAAATTAAGTAGGTGGGGATCAGCTGATATGTAATACCCAATAATGTAAGATAAATGTTTGAAATTAAGTAGGTGGGGATCAGCTGATATGTAATACCCAATAATGTAAGATAAATGTCTGAAATTAAGTAAGTGGGGATCAGCTGATATGTAATACCCAATAATGTAAGATA
>NW_013673806.1:0-6319 GCF_000517525.1 Limulus polyphemus
GTTGACCTGTAGTGTGTCATTACAACTATGACATCAAGTTGACATGTACTGTCATCACAACACCGACATCAAGTTGACCTGTACTGTTTCACTACATCTATTACATCGAGTTGACCTGTACTGTGTCATCACAACTATGACATCAAGTTGACCTGTACTGTGTCACCACAACTATGACATCGAGTTGACCTGTAGTGTGTCATCAAAACTATGACATCAAGTTGACCTGTAGTATGTCATCAAAACTATGACATCAAGTTGACATGTAGTGTGTCATCACAAATATGACATCAAGTTGACATGTACTGTCATCACAACAACAACGACATCAAGTTGACCTGTACTGTGTCATTACAACTATGACATCAAGTTGACCTGTAGTGTGTCATTACAACTATGACATCAAGTTGACATGTACTGTCATCACAACAACAACGACATCAAGTTGACCTGTACTGTGTCATTACAACTATGACATCAAGTTGACCTGTAGTGTGTCATTACAACTATGACATCAAGTTGACATGTACTCTCATCACAACACCGACATCAAGTTGACCTGTACTGTTTCACTACAACTATTACATCGAGTTGACCTGTACTGTGTCATCACAACTATGACATCAAGTTGACCTGTACTGTCATCACGACAACGACATCAAGTTGACCTGTACTGTGTCATCACAACTATGACATCACGTTGATTTGTACTGTGTCATCATAACTATGACATCAAGTTGACCTGTACTGTATTATCAAGTTGTCCTGTACTGTGTCATCACAACAACGACATCAAGTTGACCTGCACTGTATCATTACAACTAGGACATCGAGTTGACCTGTACTGTGTTATCACAACAACGACATCAAGTTGACCTGTACTGTTTCACTACAACTATTACATCGAGTTGACCTGTACTTTGTCATCACAACTATGACATCGAGTTGACCTGTGCATTGTCATCACAACTATGATATCAAGTTGACCTGTAGTGTGTCATCAAAACTATGACATCAAGTTTACTTGTACTGTCCTGTTTGACACCGCGTATTATCACATTTTCTTTAACTCTTTCTTCTCCAGGAAACATTATGTTTATTTCCATCATTATTATTTCGTCTTTGCTTTGATGTTGAAATCTCTCGTCTAACACTAGTATAGTTTTTACTTAAACATTGTAGACATCATTGACGTGGTCGCCTTCACTGTGTTAGTCAGCCTATATTGTACCCCTCCTTCAGATCCAGATCAAAATTCACTGGACACACGGAAATAATAGATTACATTTATGGTTGTGGGTGATGTCTGTCTCCGTGCTTATATTATAATGATATCATTGAGTGTGTTCTTCTACATTTGCGCCGATTCCCCCCGGAGTTCCGTTTTTTAGAACATCCCGGAAACCTGAGTTACAAGAACTGTTATTAGTCGGCTGCTGATGAGATTTAATAACAAAGTTATCGTACATCTGGCAATAATGGCTAGAATATTACAAGTGTTGTTACTCCATCCCGTATAATATTTAAATATTCACACTTAACGTCTCTCACTCTTTCTTAGAAAATCAACGAAAATGTGTCTTCACAAATAAAATATTATAGAGGTAGTTGATTTATTTATGAATCTCGTATTTTAAATATTGAAAAGTTTCGTCACCATATTGCTTCTGAAAACACTTGTAGATGATAACTATTAAACGTTTTCTGTGATTCTGAAAACACTTGTAAATGATAACTATTAAACGTTTTCTGTGGTTCTGAGAACACTTGTAGATGATAACTATTAAACGTTTTCTGTGGTTCTGAGAACACTTGTAAATGATAACTATTAAACGTTTTCTGTACATGTGAATAGCGTCTCTGGAGTTAGTCACCCCCTGGTAGTGTACAGTTCGAAACATTGGTGAAACTTCTCACCCCATAGTATGTACAGTTTCACTTGTAGATGATAACTATTAAACGTTTTCTGTTTTTTAGAACCACAGAAAACGTTTAATAGTTATAATTTACAAGTGTTTTCAGAACCACAGAAAACGTTTAATAGTTATAATCTACAAGTGTTCTCAGAACCACAGAAAACGTTTAATAGTTATCATTTACAAGTGTTCTCAGAATCACGCCTTGTAACTTGGCCACCGTATAGTTACTTTACTTAGACAAACAACACATTTTCTCTTGCAGGAGTAACAAATATTTTTGTTAACAGATGAAGTTATTAAAGTTGTCCACTTTTAGTTTCAAAATAATTAAATATTTAACGTAAAAACGAGCCACTTATTGGTTAGACGAAAACTAACGTAAAAGTAATGAACATTTTCGACATTGTGCTTTTCGACAAACTGTTTTTGATTAATAATTAATTACTATTTTTGAAATCGCTACAATTGTGGTAAAATCTTAAGTGAAATATTTCACACTTTTTATGTTTCTTGATTTCGATTTGAAAAATCGTTTATGTAGTTCTTTCCAGTTGCATCTATTTAACGTTAGTTTTTCACGCTGAAATGTAAATGTATAATGCTATTTTTTCTTGGGTAATTAGTGGATGAGCCCTAAGATAAGTAGCGCAATTAGAAAGAAGACAGTTAAAATGTTTCAATCGAAATGTTTCATCTTATTTAATTTGCGGTTTTAAGTTCTCCACCCTGAAGATGCATGGGATCGAATACAACAGGGACCGCCAGATAGCGGTAGCGAACACTGTGCTGATAAAGCCAACACTTCCCGATTGCCTGTGATTAAGAAAACTTCAATGCAGTTGACGACTCGAGACAGCCCTTCTGGTAACTTAAACTAAAACACCCGTTTATAAATTAAAAATTAATTATATTATTTTCGTATGGCTCGAAGAGTGAAGTTAATTATATATGTGTGTGTGGTAAGCTTGAGAGAAAACTAAAATTATGTGAAAATAAAATAACAGTGGTAACCGAACATTTAGGTACATCGAAAATCATTTGGTTTGATATTTCATTGGTGGTAGTATCCAGGGTCACTGATGAGGAGTGGAATTTTCCGAAACTAGTCTAGATCACAGACACACACCCCAATGAAAAAACAAATCATTCCAAGCTTTTACCTGTTGTTTAACAAATGTTTAAACAACTCTATTCATTTAGGTACATTACATTTAAGTCTAATTTTATAAAAACTACCGTTGATTTAACAGTGGTTACCGAACATTTAGGTACATTAAATTTAAGCCTAATTTGTATAAAAACTACCGTTGATTTAACAGTGGTTACCGAACATTTAGGTACATTAAATTTAAGCCTAATTTCTTTAAAAACTACCGTTGATTTAACAGTGGTTACCTAACATTTAGGTACATTAGATTTAAGCCCAATTTGTATAAAAACTACCGTTGATTTGTAATGCCTAACGGAAATGAATATTATAAACTGAGAATTAAATATAGAGAATATGTGTGTGTGTTTGAAGCTGTGGAGATGTGTCAAAAACTGGTAATTTGTGTAATGAATATTTTTTATGTAAGTGAGAAAAAATATTATTATTTTCTTACATAGATGTCCATGTTAAACCTAAAATTAAGGATCAAGGAAGAAGCGCCAGTGTTCATCTCAGTAAGTCCTGTACATCAGATAGTGAGAAAGGTAGATTGTTATTATTAAGTCTATGTCACGTAGGCCCTTCCTTTAATATTAAATCCATGTCAAGTAGGCCCCTCACGTTTATTGTGAAATCCATATCCGCAGGCTTCTAATTTAAAATTTAGTAAGTTGTATATATGTGTAGGGCCCGCATGGCCAGGTGGTTAGGGCATTCCAATCCTCGTCCCACCCAACATGCTCGCCTTTTCAGCCGTGAGGGCGTGATGGTCACTTCCACTATCCGTTGGTAAAAGAGTAACCCAAGAGTTGGCGGTGGGTGGTGATGACTAGCTGCCTTCCCTCTAGTTTTACACGCTAAATTAGGGACGGCTAGCGCAGATAACCCTCGTGTAGCTTTGCGCAAAATTCAAAACAAACAAACAAAGCATATATGTGTCAATACTGTTGTAACTTCTAAGCTTTTGAACCCCCTAAACTACATGTTTTATTACTTCTTTCATTAGAATGTAATCATGGGTGGGAAGTTTCGCTAACATATTGAACTTTACACTGAGAAGCCAGAGCCTCACAACGTCGACACGTCCACTCATACTCTGACGACCGTGTATTTTGATAATAGCCCTACTGCGTAGTTTCCATTACAAGAGGCTACGTCTTAGACTGTCACGTCCAAAGCACAACATGCCTCTCTGTATGCTTTACATAATCTACCTTTTGTACGAGGACAATGGTATCACAGGGACAGTTTCAACAGTCCGGTTGCACAGAAATCCATAGACGCTGTATCTGTCGAATTGACCGCTATGTGTTCGTATGGAATAGCATGAAAAAGTTTCGTTCTCCAACTGCGTGAAGTATGCCACGGTTAAACGGATATGTCCTGAAAACAACTTGTGCCACTTTTCAAGACGGACATCCTTCTTGATTACTTCGTTACTGCTGCATGTACGTGGACTGCTTTGTCCACTGATCTTTGTGTTCGTGAATTTTTACCTGTTAGAAGACGCTGCACTTATCTTACAATAGCTGGGGTACGACTTATTGCAGGTCTCTTTCTGGATAATCCTAGAAACCCAAGTTAATCCATATTCATTTTATTTTCCAATGTTGTTAAATACAAGGTTTATTTCCGTCTTGGAAATTCTAAATCCAAGATTTTAACGCATACTGATGATCTGAGTATATACATATTTAGCGTCGGAAATGGTTGTTACATACCCTTCTCAAAAGCGATCCATTTTCGACCACATCACCCTACCTACTAACGCCAAACAATGTCAAAATATATTCTGATACATGCCGTTCCTCCGCGATTTTATAATGGCCATGATTGTCAGTTGATTGCTGATTTAGATAACGTACTCAACCGTCTATATATTTATAAAAGGTTTTGCTTATTTGTTTGTTGTTAAACACAAGGCTACACGATGGGCTGTCTTTGGTGAGCCCATTTATGAAAGGCATATTTTTTATTTTGATTACATACAATTTGTAGGTGTGACAGACAGTAAAAGAAGCAATGTTAATGTTTTGTTAAGTTATTACTACTCTTGTAGGGTTTTTTATACACAAACCATTTGTTCTGGTTATATGTATTTTCATCATGTAAAAATCACATAAAAAACAACACGTGTAGTTCCCAATGTCCAAGGAATGAACTTGTTTGTATGAAATAATCAGATATGAATTTCGTACTACTAACGATTAAACAATATAATGAACTTGTTTGTATGAAATAATCAGATATGAATTTCGTACTAATAACGATTAAACAATATAATGAACTTGTTTGTATGAAATAATCAGATATGAATTTCGTACTACTAACGATTAAACAATATAATGAACTTGTTTGTATGAAATAATCAGATATGAATTTCGTACTACTAACGATTAAACAATATAATGAAATTGTTTGTATGAAATATCAGATATGAATTTCGTACTACTAACGATTAAACAATATAATGAACTTGTTTGTATGAAATAATCAGATATGAATTTCGTACTACTAACGATTAAACAATATAATGAAATTGTTTGTTTGTTTTTAAGCTCAAAACTACACAATGGGCTATCTGTACTATGCTTTATAAGCATTCAGACTTACCGCTTAGCCACCATGGGTTATATGAGTAGATTAACATCAAAAATAAAAACTGAAAAATTGATTTATAATGATAATCAAAAACTTGGATCTTGTTTTGCATTTGCTGTAACTATGTCACTGAATAATATAATTTATGACTTTGTTTGTTACTTGTATGAAATTAATCTTTTTTATTTTCGTTTCACTCAGCCGAAAACCTGGCAGGAGCTGAAAAGAGTACAAAAGGAAGAACGAAATTGTCTAGGACATTGAGTCAAAGAAATGACCAAGACGATAGGTCTGTGGTTTTAGGTAAGATGACAGGTTTAGGCTTACTGACCATGTCTGGTGTTGTGGACGTTAAATGTTGCTGTGACTTTAACTATATTTATCAATCTACGAATTTCGTTTTCTTTCTGTCTCCACCTTTGGTAGAAAAACAGAACTAAACTTTAAATTAAATAATTTAGTAGGATTAAATATAACATTCAATAATACTGAAAAACTTGGTATTCGGTGTATTCTCTAGAAAAATGACACCACCAAATCATTGATTCTAACTACAAGATTATTTTAAAGGTTTGTCTGAAGAACGTTTCAAAATATAAACTACTTCATTAAGAATACACTGATAAGTTTAGTAGAAAGGTACGTTATT
>NW_013673806.1:6562-7711 GCF_000517525.1 Limulus polyphemus
TTTAAAGTTACAACATCATTATTGTACAATTCTTTAAAGCTACAACATCATAATTGTACTATTATTTAAAGTTACAACATCATTATTGTACAATTCTTTAAAGCTACAACATCATAATTGTACTATTATTTAAAGTTACAACATCATTATTGTACAATTCTTTAAAGCTACATCATAGTCTTCAGAAGCGTTGTGGAACAGTTACATGGTCTACTGTTCTGTTGTTCAAGAGTTACATAATCAATTATTCTGTTGTTCCAAAGTTACATAGTCTACTCTACTGTTGTTCAAGAGTTACATCGTCTACTGTACTGTTGTTCCAGAGTTACATAGTCTACTCTACTGTTGTTCAAGAGTTACATCGTCTACTGTACTGTTGTTCCAGAGTTACATAATCAATTATTCTGTTGTTCCAGAGTTACATAGTCTACTCTACTTACGTTATTCTACATCGCAGCAACAATGTGCAAGTGACAGTTTAGTAGAAAGGTACGTTATTCCATATAGCAGCAACAATGTGCAAGTGACGGTTTAGTAGAAAGGTACGTTATTCTACATCGCAGCAACAATGTGCAGTTTCTTCCTAAGATTTGTGTTGTATTTGGTCTCCCCCCTTCATTTTGAGCACTGATTGAATATTTACTGTTAACTAGAAGTAAGACCATACGATGTAAACTTAATGAAAGGAATGGTATAACTGCTTTTAATACAAGGTGGAATTTACTTGTATGAGACAAATTTTCACTTGATTATTTTCATATAATACAAGCTAATAATTAATTTTTTCATCTCGTTTTGTCAGGAGACTGTAAAGTTTCATCAACTAGTATTTCCAGTCCTGACCAGACCCCAGAAAATGAAATCCCCATTATGACCATTGGACCCATAGGAATCAAAAGAGGGGCTGGGCAGGTGTTTCCACCAAAAACAAAGCTAGATGGAGGCAAGAGAAATGTTACACAATCTATTTCACTTCTCAAAGAACTTTAGCGTAAACATCTTTAAATGTTGAAAATATAATAAACGATCTAACTCATGAATGCACAACAGTAGAATATGTAATTCATCAACAGCAGTACAGTAGACGATGTAACGCTTGAACAACCCTTTCTACTAAACTGTCACTTGCACATTGTTGCTGTGATGTAG
>NW_013673806.1:8472-9527 GCF_000517525.1 Limulus polyphemus
AATATATGTTATTGTAGCTTTAAAGAATAGTTCAATAATGATGTTGTAACTTTAAAGAATAGTACAATATATGTTATTGTAGCTTTAAAGAATAGTTCAATAATGATGTTGTAACTTTAAATAATAGTACAATAATGATGTTATAGCTTTAAAGAATAGTTCAATAATGATGTTGTAACTTTAAAGAATAGTACAATATATGTTATTGTAGCTTTAAAGAATAGTTCAATAATGATGTTGTAGCTTTAAAGAATAGTTCAATAATGATGTTGTAACTTTAAAGAATAGTTCAATAATGATGTTGTAACTTTAAAGAATAGTACAATATATGTTATTGTAGCTTTAAAGAATAGTACAATAATGATGTTGTAAATTTAAAGAATAGTACAATAATGATGTTGTAGCTTTAAAGAATAGTACAATAGTGATGTTGTAACTTTAAAGAATAGTACAATATATGTTATTGTAGCTTTAAAGAATAGTTCAGTAATGATGTTGTAACTTGAAAGAATAGTACAATATATGTTATTGTAGCTTTAAAGTATAGTACAATAATGATGTTGTAACTTTAAATAATAGTACAATAATGATGTTGTAACATTAAAGAATAGTACAGTAATGATGTTGTAACTTTAAAGAATATTACAATATATGTTATTGTAACTTTAAAGAATAGTACAATAATGATGTTGTAACTTTAAAGAATAGTACAATATATGTATTAATTCCCAAAAAAAGAACAGTAGACGAATACTTTAGTATCGTCCTTGCTGTACCTGTAACGTAAGGTAAATGTTTAGCGATAGTTAGTAATCAGTTATTTGTTGTAACACTAAAACCTCAATTTTCAATTAGATATACAGTTAAATCATAAAAGAAAATAGTAAACATTATCGTAATGTAGAACTTGTGTCCATGCACATACACAGAGTGGTCACAAGTAAATAGACACCCAATTTTTCGTCATTTAACTGATTTATGCTAACTAATTTTTGTTCACAGAGCACTATATAAATGAAAATGGTCCGCACACTAATTATCTTGTGCTACAACAT
>NW_013673806.1:10388-12257 GCF_000517525.1 Limulus polyphemus
TGAAAATTTTCATTTTTTTCTGAAAAGGTGGTGTCTATTTACTTGTGACCACGCTGTGTACAGCAACTTAGAGAACTCTTGTACGACCATAGATAAAACTAAGAAGACAAAAATACAAATAGAATATTTTTTTATCTTACATTTGGAAGAGAAGTTGTACAGCCGAGGTACGATTCATTTGTAGACTTGAATTACTCAACTATATTATCCAGTGCTTTTCCTCATAAATTTAAAGAGAGAAAAAAATATATTTTAAAGCACGTGGAAAGTAAGAATAACCAATTATACCATTTTGTGGTGAAAATAGACCATTATTGAGTGAACCAGAGTCTTTGGTATTTTATGTTAAGTGAAAGCTTGGTGAAATTTGCTTAAATGGACGGCAACTGCCTGTTGTAGAGACACAAGTGTTAGAGGACGACGTTTCGGATGTCTTCTGCCTGAAGACTAAATTTCATCATGAGTACTCTGCCTAACAATCTATCAAAGGTGAGAGTTTACTTGCAAGATGTAAAAAGTTTATTTTTAAGGTATTTTAAAACTACTGTGAAAATTAATAGAACGTTAACGCTGTGGCTATTTCAAATAGAATGATCATAACAAGATAGAAAAGAAAGGCTGATAAAAAGTAAACTGGTTGGAACAGAATGCTTGTCTCGGATATCTCGCACGGTATTTACACTAGACATCCCCACTTTTCAGCTCAATTAAAGCACAATCTATCCTAGACTACAACAGTATCACAGCTCAAACCACTGTTAGTTTTAAAATTGTTAATAAGAAATTATCAGTTTTCTTGTTTTTGAATTTCTCGCACGGCTACTCGAGGGCGACCTGCGTTAACCGTCCCTAGGTTAGAGTGAACGTAGCTAGTCAACGTCGTTCACCGCTAACCCTTGGGAAACTATAATTGAACAGTGGGATTCGGCCGTCACTCTTGTAAATACCCCCAGCCCAAAAGTGTGGAGAACGATTTTGTGGCAACGGTATGCAAACCATGAACCCACTAATTCAGTTCGGCAAGCTTAACTTTAGGCCACACCTGGCCCAGGAACGGAATAGAAAATATTTGGATGCACTTGAACGATGTATAAAAACCAATGCTATTCTGTAATAAACTGATCTTCAGGAAGACAGGAAGAGTGTAGCATAGAGCTCAATGATCTTCAGGAAGACGGGAAGAGTGTAGCATAGAGCACAATGATCTTCAGGAAGACGGGAAGAGTGTAGCATAGAGCACAATGATCTTCAGGAAGACAGGAAGAGTGTAGCATAGAGCTCAATGATCTTCAGGAAGACGGGAAGAGTGTAGCATAGAGCACAATGATCTTCAGAAAGACGGGAAGAGTGTAGCATAGAGCACAATGATCTTCAGAAAGACAGGAAGAGTGTAGCATAGAGCTCAATGATCTTCAGAAAGACAGGAAGAGTGTAGCATAGAGCTCAATGATCTTCAGGAAGACGGGAAGAGTGTAGCATAGAGCACAATGATCTTCAGGAAGACAGGAAGAGTGTAGCATAGAGCACAATGATCTTCAGGAAGACGGGAAGAGTGTAGCATAGAGCTCAATGATCTTCAGGAAGACGGGAAGAGTGTAGCATAGAGCACAATGATCTTCAGAAAGACGGGAAGAGTGTAGCAGAAGGATCGATGATCTTCAGGAACATGGGAAATGTAGCAGAAGGATCAATGAACTTTTGGAACATTGGACGTATAGCAGAAGGATAATTTATCTTCAGGAAGACGTGAAGAGTGTAGCAGAAGGATCAGTGATCTTCAAGAACATGGGAAGTGTAGCAGAAGGATCAATTATCTTCAGGAAGACGGGAAGACTGTGGCAAAAGGATCAGTGGTCTTATGGAACATGG
>NW_013673806.1:13192-23038 GCF_000517525.1 Limulus polyphemus
AGGAAGACGGGAAGAGTGTAGCAGAAGGTTCAGTGATCTTCAGGAACATGGGAAGTGTAGCAGAAGGATCAATTATCTTCAGGAAGACGGGAAGACTGTGGCAAAAGGATCAGTAGTCTTCAGGAAGACGGGAAGAGTGTAGCAGAAGGATCAATGATCTTTTGGAACATGGGAAGTGTAGCAGAAGGATCAATTATCTTCAGGAAGACGGGAAGACTGTGGCAAAAGGATCAGTGGTCTTCAGGAAGACGGGAAGAGTGTAGCAGAAGGATCAATGATCTTCAGGAACATGGGAAGTGTAGCAGAAGGATCAATGATCTTCAGGAAGACGGGAAGACTGTGGCAAAAGGATCAGTGGTCTTCAGGAAGACAGGAAGAGTGTAGCAGAAGGATCAGTGATCTTTTGGAACATGGGAAGTGTAGCAGAAGGATAATTTATCTTCAGGAAAACTGGAAGAGTGTGGCAGAGAGCTCAATCTTACCATCTTATGTGTTTATTATAAATGAACATCAAGTTTACAGTGAAAAATAACATTACTAATCAACATACAATAACCTAGCACCATTGCAACTAAACAAGATGCGTAAGTTTACTTAAGATTAAATGTATTGTTGTTAAACATAATCTTAACTGTAAACTAAGTATATATATATACCTGTATTTGTGTTGCTACTATAGATTTTTAGTAAGTTTGGAAGTTTATTAAGGTATTTTATTTAATTACGTCATAATAGCTTTCAAGTTTCAAAAGATTTCAAGGAAACCTTCAAACTTAATTACTCTTATCAATTTCAGTAGAGACACTAGGAGAAATAAAACTGGGATTTTTGTTGACCAAGGGTCAGTTAGAAGTAGAAGTCTTCTGTGCTTGCCAGCTGCCACCTTCATCCTTAGGTCAACCACCAGGTAATGTCATAAAGGTTTAATGTTCATATTAGGTCATTATCAGGGGGGCGTAGGATTGGTCAACTTTAATGTCATAAAGGTTTAATTATTTTACGATCTGTCAACTTTAACGTCCTAACGGTTCAATAATTTTAGGATCAGTCAACCTTAACGTCGTAAAGGTTCAGTGATTTTAGGGTCAGTCAACCATAATGTCATAAAGGATTTACCGATTTTAGGGTCAGTCAACCATAATGTAATAAATGATTTACTGATTTTATTAATTATAAAACTGATTAAGATAATCCAATTTGAGTTTGTGTGTGTTTTCTTACAGCAAAGTCACATTGGGCTATCTGCTGTGTCTATCGAATGGAATCCAACCCTAGATTTTTGCGTTGTAAATCCGAAGACTTATCGCTGTCCCACCGGGGGGGATAATTACATTTGAAAAATGTATTAACAGTTTACAGCAATATTTTACTGTTATTTTAAAATTAGTCTCGATTGTGTTGTAGTTACTCATTCTACGAGTAGTGAAGAAAGGGTTGTACTTTGGTGAACAGTGTGACACACAAGAGGACTGTGTCGTGAAGGTTTATTGTTAAGTAACAAGCTGAACAAAGCGTCAACTACGCTGTGCCCATCACAGGAATCTAACCTCGAATGTTAGTCTTGTAAGCCTTCATTCTGATCAGCGAGTCATCAGGAAAGTGTGCTGATACTGTTTGGTTCACGAATGCTTATTTGTTAGAGTTCACAGCTAACCTTCGCTGGGGGTTATAAAGTAATAGCTCCCAGTAAGAATAGGTCTAGCCAATGTGTATCACGTGTTCTTTTCTAATACAAAAAATTTAATCTTTTGGTTTTCATTAAAAACAGGCCCAGTGAACAGAATAATAAAACTGCAAGGTGTTTAACAGTAAAGAGGTTATGTATAATGCTTTTGATGATTTCATCCAAGAAATGTAAAATATATTACAAAAATTTCTACGTGTTGCAAATTTGAGATTCTTGTAGGAAAACGGAAGAGATTTTGTCTTGTTTTTAAGTTATCTTATGAAGGAGTTTGTTCTTAAGTTATCTTATGAAGGGGCTTATCTTAAGTTGGCATATGAAGGGGTTGTTCTTAAGTTATCTTATGAAGGTGCTTGTTCTTAAGTTATCTTATGAAGGGGCTGTCTCAATTTTTCCTGAAACGGTTTCACTTAAACACTTGTGTTTCATAAATTTTCAATTCCCCTAAAGTATAGAGAAGGTTGTTATAACTATGTGAAAAATAAGTAATGCAATTATTAATAATTGACCTTTGATCTTTATGTTAACGGTTTTAAATGTTTGCAACTGACATTTAAATATTTAGTAAATAAAATTGAATTTGATGAAATGCTTGTTACAGTTGTATTATGTATTAGTAACTCGTGATTGTTACAGTTGTATTATGTATTAGTAACTCGTGATTGTTACAGTTGTATTATGTATTAGTAACTCGTGCTTGTTACAGTTGTACTATGTATTAGTAACTCGTGTGAACTATACTATTTAAAAGTACAGTCAGCACAGTATTCAAGAATATAGTAAGGGGTGGTTTACGAAATAACTTTTACCTTTGAAAGTATCTGTTGCATTTATGTTACAGATACGTACATCAAAACCTATCTCAAGGAAGGAGAAAAACAGTTGCAGAAACGTAAAACTCGAGTTGTACGCAGTACTTCAAGTCCACAGTATCGCCAAACATTAAAATATAGTATGTCAGATATTCAGGGCCGCCATCTATTGGTAAGATACTTTAAAAAGTATATTAAGAAAATTTTTGATAAAAAGTTTTTAAAAAAATATGTATGTACAGTGTGTTGTCTGTAACTGTCACATAGTTAACTATTTCCTTATTATATAGAAGAATATAAATTACATTTAATATGCGATCTTTCATATAAATTTGGCTATACTGGTCTTATTTAATCATCCAGTAAGTGATCCATCAGATAAAATATATTGATAACTTTTCATTTATGTCCTTCCAAAGTATGTAACTATAGAAATTAGTTAATACGTTATTTTGTTTCAGGCGTGTCCTTGAATCAGTGTGTAAAACTGAGGGAGCCACTATTAGCTCATACGAATTATCACCATCTTTTTACCCTTTTATTACTACTAATAAACACATACTAACATGCTAACTAACACATGCACATGATCGTAAACTTACAATAAACCTCCACCTTATACAAAGGTCAAAGGTTACATAACACAATGCTTGTTTCGTAAAATTATATTTCTTTAGTGGAATTTCTGTGTCTTCCTGTAGCGACAATATAATAATTTCAAGAAGAGGTACATATATTTGTAAAAGTTAGTGTGAGGTTATTTGGAATGATCGTCTAAGGATTGTAAGATACTGTTATAGGACTCTCCTCTGACTTAAAAGTGGGGCCCCCGAGTGGCACAGCGGTATGTCTACGGACTTACAATGCAAGAAACCGGGTTTCGATACCCGTAGTGGGCAGAGCCCAGATGGCTCATTGTGTAGCTTTGTGCCAAATTACAAAAAAGCAAACAAACAATTATAAGTGGGATATCTATACGACTCTAGATCCTTAAGTTCTCCTGTGCTGACGTTGTGGAAACCAGCTGTTTGCTCCAGCAATTAGTCAGACTTCAGCTGTGAATTAGTGAGATCAATCACTTGGAGAGCAGAGTGATTCACAGAACTAGATTCAAAGCTTTAGCCACTAATGCAGATAATTTGAGATTATATGGGATAACATTTCCTATCGTATATCCTGCTTATTCCAATGAGATACACACTAATGAGTTCACTGACTGATACAGTTTGTGGCTACACAGACATGGTCACATAAAACTATGGGTTGGTGCAGAGGGAAAAACCAACAGCAATGTCAATTGAAGTTGTAATATCAGTTCCACAACGACCTCCAGGGTCCATAACAGCACCAAAGGCTCAAATGGCACAGGAACCATGGTTCCATGTGGAATAACATTGCTTCCCATGTCCAGTTACTGTGGCTGCATCAATGAAGTGTCAATCTTCAGCTCCACTGCATTACATGCTACAAGAACCATGGTTCCATGTGGAATAACATTGCCTCCTATGTCCAGTTACTGTGGCTGCATGAACAATGCAACAAGGGTTGGGCTTCTGAAGACCCTTAGAGTATGAGCTTTTTTTAACCCTTTCACTGGTCAGGTGGAGTGGAAAACCCTAACCCATTCACAAAAGAATCTTTTTTCTATACTCTATAAAACCATAGTATAACATGTAAAAAATAAAGAAAAAAACACCAGAAAGTCATATAATGACCTTCGTGTAGGCCTGGTGCTGCACTAATTTTAAAGCTTGGGTCTTAGAAAAACCTTAAATATAAAAAGGGAAACTGTAATAATATCATACAATGAAATGACACGTATCAGAACTACATTTTGATATTGTTTGGCATTCTGTAGATAGCATGATTCCAATGAAGAATGACCACTTTTGGGATGAAAAATATTCATAAACTCGCATCATAAAGATGTGTTCAATTTGGGAATTTAGAATTTACAAGACTGGGATATGCCTTTTAGTTAATGACAGTGGAGAGTAAAAGAAGGACCATCCACAAAGAGATCTGCAACAAGTCATACCTCAGCTGTGGCAAACAAAATATGACAGCTTGTAACAGATGATAATGTACCAGTACAAAGATCAGTGGTACAAGCCATTTAAATATCTCAGGCAACTGTATGCAACATAACCAAAACGAATCTCCATGTGGTAAAATGACACAAGTCACATGTACATAAGTTGTTTCCATGACATATCAATTCAACCATTACATACCTCAAGCAGCTGGAGAATTAATCAAGTATTTGTGATATTCTGTATGAATCTATACCAGTCAAGTCATCAAATGGAGTGCATATGGACTTCTGTATGATCAGACTCATGAAGTGGGTGCTGAAAACCATCATTCTCTTTATGGATTATGGAAAGCATCAGGGAGGTGTGATGTGCTTTTGACACAGCAGAGCCTTGTTCAAATGATACTAAGCTGTATTGTCATCAGACAGAGCACGAATGGACATGGGCTGTAACAATGTGGAGAAGCTCCAAAATTATTTTAGTATAATATACTCAACCTCTGTGTACTTTTTGTTAGATACATTTGGGTAATTGTTCCAAGTTTCCATGTAGGTATTCTGCGACATCTTTGTAAATTGAATATAGGAACTTGAACTAACTCGCTACGTCAAACAAACTTGTTTCTGCTTCTCTGTAATTACCTCCTAGCATGGGTCCAACTGGTGGTAAAGAGACTTGTACAAGCTATATGAGTTTATCACCATTAAATATATTTATTTGCAATGATATTGATAGAGGTAAGTTAATGACTCTAATATCACTTAAAAATGGGGGTCATTTTTTGTGTAAAGACATTTTGAAAACCATCTCTCTGAGCCATCAGCCAGCCAGTTTGTTTGTTTTGTGCAGTTATACCATCATAATTTAGAATTGATAGTTTAGAGGGCAGGAAGCTAGTCATCACTAACTATTAACTTACTCTAATCAAATAGTGGGATTTGACAGTCACTCTCTTAATGCACCCATGATATTATGGTGGAGAACACAATTTTGTAGCAATGTGATATGAACCATGGCATTCAGAACCACAGTCTGGCATGTAAATCACAGGACTACTCTAATCCATGAGGAGTCACAATTCAGTTGTTATTAAGAAGCTGGTCAGGAATTAAAGACACACATCCTATCTGTGGATAATGATGCTATTTTATATGTTCATCTTACTTGTTTTACAGTGGCTTATTACTCACTACCACAGCAGTTTGTTACTGATTACCACACTGGTTTATTATGGAATACCACAGCAGTTTATTATTGAATACCACAGTGGTTTATTGTAAATTTACAGAACATTTTTAATGGGTTCAATTAGTAAAGCTTGTACAACTGTACTCCACATGCTCTCTTTATAACAGTCAGTGCCTGATTTAGACTTGGTGAGACCCTAAGCTATATAAAGCTTGGAGGCCCCTTGTTAAAAAGTTACACCAGAAGGTCTCACAAAGGTGCGTACCAAAACAGGACCTTGGGTCACCACAAAAAAATTAAAAACATATATATACCTTTTAATTATTTAACAGCAAGGTATTTAAAGTGAAAAATACAAATTATTTTCAAATGAACCCATTTACTGGTTACATATTTATCATTTGGCTGGCTTTATCTCTCTCATAAATTATAATAAAGTATATACTGGAAACAATACTTAAATGTAATTTTTAAAATAATTTCAAGCTACATTAATATATATACCAAATGCTGACAAAATAAGTAATCAGAATCACTATTAGTATTTTATTCTGGCTAATGCTAGACGATTTTATTTAGCTTAGGTAATGCCCATGTGTGCTAAGAAGTTAGTATAAATAATAATGAACTCGTTTGCAAGATCAGAAAACTGATATCAGATACAACTTAAAACATTTTCTTTCTTGATTTCTCAAAAGCAAAATCATGAATTATGTCCTCAAATGATATGCTACACAGCTTATTGCTTTTTATGCACATGCCTCCCAGTGGCACAGTGGTATGTCTGCGGTCTTAAAATGCTAAAATCTGGGTTTTGATACCCGTGGTGGGCAGAGCACAGATAGCCCATTGTGTAGCTTTGTGCTTAATTACAAAACAAACAATCTATGCACATGATGCTAAGTGCAGACAGTTTGTCTTGAGACATGGTTGCTCTCATTGTGCTTAATTACAAAACAAACAAACAATCTATGCACATGATGCTAAGTGAAGACAGTTTGTCTTGAGACATGGTTGCTCTCATTGTGCTTAATTACAAAACAAACAAACAATCTATGCACATGATGCTAAGTGAAGACAGTTTGTCTTGAGACATGGTTGCTCTCAGTTCATTGTTGATTCTCTTTAGCTGTGAAAATTACCTTTCTCCTGAACAAGTTGTTACCATCAGACATAAGAATAGTTGTAATATTGCTTCCACATTAGAGAAAACTAAATGAATCTTGTCTTGGAAGATGATTTGATACAGATCTTGGTGGGAAATTTGTTCTTTTCCTGGATAATTCTGTTTAATTCCTATAATAGATGTCCTTGAAGCAAACTTGAGCCGAAGAGCAACAGTCGACAATTATGCTGCAAACAAATTTTCATTTTTAGTTGATTTAGAAGCTTCAGAGGCACAGCTACGTGAAGCAGTAGAAACTTTGATGAAAGAGTATCCAATCGATGTTGATATTAACCTTATAGGGTAACTGAAACACTTCCATGCTTATGTCAAGGATTTCACTCGAAATTTGTCTTTTAGAGAAAGCTCTTCATCAGTATTGGGTGTACCACCATTGTTGGCTTGTTTTTTTCTCCTTCTTTTCTCTGCTCACTTGTATTCTACATCAGACAGTTTGGATTTAGCTTCTTGTTCAATATCATCAAAATTTTCTCGAATATTTTTCACAAAGTGGGAAAGTGATGTGTACATGTGGTAAGTGCAATCTGTGGATCCTGGAGAGCATTACTGGATTTGTGAAACTCCCCCAGTAAACGAGTCCATAAGTGTAGCATAAAAACAAACTCCAGTTCCTCCATTTTTTTCCAGAAGAGTACCAGCTTGTCTTCTTGTATCACCCTTTTCATTCTCATTAGTATGGAGATGACTTTGAACATCGATGATTGACCTGTAACTCTCATTTATGGCAGACACACGTTTGGCATGTGATGACGGACAGATACTTTGGCACTCTGGAGTCTGCATTCAAGAATGAAAATATTACTTAAATTAATTACATATAAAGCCATTTCAAAAACTACAGTACACATAAAATTTTAAAAGCAAATGAAAATCTGAAATTTTGTGAGGCCCCTGCAGATTGTGAGGCCCTAAGCTGTAACTTGTTTAGCCTAAATCTGGTACTGATAACAGTAATAACCTTAACTGCAGGTTTTTTTGGTTTGAATTAGACAGTTCTCTTCTCATTTTGATATCAATCTTTCAGTAATTTTTTCTTTATTGTTTTTTTTTCTAAGAACTAATTTAAACTTAGTTTCAAATGCTTTTATATCATTGCATGAATATTGATTGTATGAAATGAGATTTTATACCCTTCTAAAATTAGGTTTAATAATACGCAATAAGAGTGGAATATTTTTCTAAATAACTTTTGATTTGACAACCCTGCTTAAGTCTTGATTTTAAGGCATACTAACCCTAAAGTAAAACTGATTGATATTGTTTTTAATATTCTAAGAATTTTCTATAGATGGAACTTAATAAAAGTTTAGAGACTGATGTTTCAATTTTCTCAGCCAAAACTTTTAACAGAGACCAAAAGTGGGCAACTAGAAAGGAAGGAACAGTCTAGAGACAATTCAATTTAAATATCAGTTACTTGACTAAGGTCATGTTTATAATAATATTCCACTTTTCATATACATGATGTATCTTTTCTTCCTTAGGTTATGGTATGGGAACGACAAAAAGGCTTTGATCACAACCACCCTATGGGAGCTGTAGAAATTGAACTTGGTCGGCTGGATCTATCTAAGTCGATGACCTGTTGGTATCCTCTTTACCCTCTTCCCAGCCAAGAGCCAGATTCTTGTGTGTCTCCATAATTACTCACATTACTACAACAGCTGGTATTATTAAAGATAATTACAGGTGGCTTACTTGTAACAAAGCTGTTTTGTTTTCATGAATTATACCAATTGAGGCCCTCTTAAGAATCTGTAGGCCAGATGATGAGTCATAGTTTTAATGTTGTGTTTTCAAGACATAAAATCATGTTTATATATAAAAAAAATTAACTAAAACATTGAAACAGTTCACATAGGTCACACCAGCTTAGAATTATAACATTTTATAACTGAATGGTACGTAAGTGACCATTAAAGTTAACCTTGTACATCTTTACTCATTCTTTAATGTACACAGCCCCTCAATGAAAACACACAGAATAATAAAAATAAGTCATTTATAATTACTTGATATTCCTACATTTTGAGAAAAGTTTAATATTCTGTGGGAGGAATTGTTTGCAATAACTGACATATTGGCCAATGGTCTCCGGTTAGTTTGTAATATAAGTCCAGTCCTGGATGAGGGCATCTCTGAACTACTGAACAGTTGTGAAAGAAATTTGTGTGTGTGTGGAAAGTTGTAGGAGCAGGTTGTCTGTCTCTAACTGATCTCCGTAGCAAATCCCATTGATGCTCAATTGAATTTAGGTCTGATGACTTAGCAGGCCAGTACAGTACCTCTATTCATTCATCCATGTGGTGTAAGGGTAAACATTATCCTGTTCATACACAGTTGTCTGCAACAGCACCAGCAAAGGGGTGAAAAAATAATAGTAGGATCTACATAACATCCTGCTGTCAGGGATCCACACCACATAGAGATGCTACCTCAGATCGTGTTTGATTCACCCCCACAGGCATAAAGGTGGACAATTCTCCAACGTCAGTCTCAGAACCTGCTCTCATCTGTGAACAGTAAGAGAGTCTGTTGCTGAAGATTCCAGCCCCCAAGGAGCCTATTGAGCACAATACACACACACTCCAGTGGCTTGCTTAAGTTCATTCCCGAGGATCCTAGTGCTCACTGCTGGTGAGGTTTGTAAGGGCTAATTTTTGCAATGTGAAAACTCTGCAAAATTTAGTTTCAAATAATTGTAGCAATGTGAAAACTCTGCAAACTTTAGTTTCAGATAATTGTAGCAATGTGAAAACTGCAAACTTTAGTTTCAGATAATTGTAGCAATGTGAAAACTCTGCAAACTTAATTTCAGATAATTGTAGCAATGTGAAAACTCTGCAAACTTTAGTTTCAGATAATTGTAGCAATGTGAAAACTGCAAACTTTAGTTTCAGATAATTGTAGCAATGTGAAAACTGCAAACCTTACTTTCAG
>NW_013673806.1:23760-25095 GCF_000517525.1 Limulus polyphemus
AACTTGTTAAACCAGGATTAGTTGTCCTTCATGACCCAGTATGTTAAGATATTAAACCCATGAATATTTCCTTTATGAATCACACACAACTGCCAACTTGTTAAACCAGGATTAGTCGTCCTTCATGATCCAGTATGTTAGCATATTAAACCCATGAATATTTCCTTTATGAATCACACACAACTGCCGACTTGTTAAACCAGGATTAGTTGTCCTTCATGACCCAGTATGTTAAGATATTAAACCCATGAATATCTTTATGAATCACACACAACTACTGACTTGTTAAACCAGGATTAGTTGTCCTTCATGACCCAGTATGTTAAGATATTAAACCCATGAATATCTTTATGAATCACACACAACTACTGACTTATTTAACCAGAATTAGTTGTTCTTCATGACCCAATTTGCTAGCATATTAAATCCATAAATATCTTTATGAATCACACACAATTACTGACTTGTTAAACCAGGATTAGTTGTCCTTCATGAGCTACTAATCCTGGTTTAACAAGTTGGCAGTTGTGTGTGATTCATAAAGGAAATATTCATGGGTTTAATATGCTAACATACTGGATCATGAAAGACAACTAATACTGGTTTAACAAGTCAGTAGTTGTATGTGAATCATAAAGATATTCATGGGATTAATATGCTAGCATACTGGGTCATGAAGGACAACTAATCCTGGTTTAACAAGTCAGTAGTTGTGTGTGATTCATAAATATATTCATGGGTTTAATATCTTAACATACTGGGTCATGAAGGACAACTAATCCTGGTTTAACAAGTCAGTAGTTGTGTGTGATTCATAAAGATATTCATGGGTTTAACATCTTAACATACTGGGACATGAAGGACAACTAATTCTGGTTTAACAAGTCAATAGTTGTGTGTGATTCACAAATATAATCATGGGTTTAATATGCTAGCAAACTGGGTCATGAAGGACAATTAATCCTGGTTTAACAAGTCAGTAGTTGTGTCTGATTCATAAAAATATTCATGGCTTTAATATGCTGACATACTCGTCCTTCATGATCCAGTATGTTAGCATATTAAACCCATGAATATTTCCTTTATGAATCACACACAGTTACCGATTTGTTAAACCAGGATTAGTTGTCCTTCATGACCCAGTTTGCTAGCATATTAAATCCATGAATATCTTTATGAATCACACACAATTACTGACTTGTTAAACCAGGATTAGTTGTCCTTCATGACCCAGTTTGCTAGCATATTAAATCCATGAATATCTTTATGAATCACACACAATTACTGACTTGTTAAACCAGGATTAGTTGTCCTTCATGACCCAGTTTGCTAGCA
>NW_013673806.1:25943-32250 GCF_000517525.1 Limulus polyphemus
GCAAACCTTACTTTCAGATAATTGTAGCAATGTGAAAACTTTGCAAACTTTAGTTTCAGATAATTGTAGCAATGTGAAAACTCTGCAAACTTTAGTTTCAGATAATTTGTTTCTAACAATTTGCACACTCTTTGCAAAAACTCTACAAACCTAACATTATCTGAACACTAAACATCTTTCCTAATCAATCAAAACTAGCCTTTTGCTTTGCAGAACATGGGTCATTTCTCACAGAGATACATAAACTTGTAAACCCTAGACAGGATTAGTGTAATTCTTTAGAATAGGCATGCTAAATTTGAAAAAACAAAAAAAATTATAACCTAAAAATACACAAATTTAAACAAACCTCATTAATTCTTGCAAGTAGTGTATTTAATGGCCTTTAGATATAATAAGAGTCTCCCACATGATGACAAGAAATTGCCTTAATTAATAATTTAATTACTTGAAGGATAATGAGTATTGCCACCCAATACATTATATTATAGAGAAGTTGTTACGAGATCATGTGTAACAGGAGTACCGATCAGTCTGGCCAGTTTTTTAAACACCATATTGTGTCATATTATTACACTGTAGTAGGGAAAAATATTACTGAAAATCAATACACTAACCTTGTATTGTACACAGTTGTGTGTTGTGTATGTAAAACACACTAACCTTTTATTGTACACAGTTGTGTGTTGTGTATGTAAAACACACTAACCTTGTATTGTACACAGTTGTGTGTTGTGTATGTAAAACACACTAACCTTTTATTGTACACAGTTGTGTGTTGTGTATGTAAAACACACTAACCTTTTATTGTACACAGTTGTGTGTTGTGTATGTAAAACATATCATATATATTCGCTATAGTATAGTTTACTATATGGATGTACATAATTAACATTTGTGAACATGTGAAAAACTACTGTGTGTTGATGTCTAAATATGTAAATGTTAAATTAAAAGTCAGTTTTTTGGAGCAGAATATGGAAACCAGAAAATATTTCACTAATAAATTCAGGCTACACATAAATTCGGTGACTGCCACAATGAAAGGCTTGTTCTTTCATAACAGTTCAGAAAAAAACAACTACTTTTATTATATGTTTCAGATAAAACCCCTTCTAGAAGAAAAAAAATCCGATAATTACAAATACTCACATAATTAATAAGAATAATGACAGAATTATTATTTTTATTTAACTGCTTGCAGCAAAATGTCATGAACAGAAAAGTTGTAACTTTACATGGTAAAAGTTATAAATAAGTTAAGAAAAACAAGGTTTTAAATTTAAATAATATGGCAGGTATTAAGAGAAGTAAGACACTCATGGTTTAAAAGCTACCAATTCTGGATGAATTAGTGGTCATGTTCCTGGATTTAACATACTACATGTTAAGAATGAATTAATGTACTGATGAACATTTCTGGGCTTACCATGCTTGTAAGGTCTTTATAGAACCCAGTTTCTTTACAGTAGGTGTCAGTGATTTGTTTGTGATAAATTTGAATAATAAATGGACAGCACACAATTCACTTGTTTTAAAATAATATATTCAAAACAAGTCAAACGAATGTACAAAATTTTTCTACACTATACGATGTCGCAATTGCATCCAGAACTTTAAATAATTGTTTCCTTTTTATTAAAGTCCACACAGACAGGATCAATTACTTTAGAACACCTTTTGATATGACAAATTATTCTCCTTATCTCTGTTAAACTGGGAAATGAACTTTAAAATATTGCCCATTATGACTAAAGTAAAAATCATGTAGTCTAACTTCATTGTCATTAACTTAACATTTTGTTACTTCACTTGTGCTCAATTTGTCACTTATATATATATATATACATTGCCCAACTGAGGCCTAGATCTATCTACAACCTACGAGACACTATGGTGGTACAATAATCACTTAATACAACGAGAAAAACACAGAAGGTTCAAGTAATGTGATGTCATATTACAACAACTCAACTGCACACACAACATACAACTCTTACCAAGTTACATAACAAAATTTGTCATAACTGTCGCCTTTCAAATGCTTACTTTTAAACACTTTGAAAACTAAATAATCATTAAATACTAGATCACTAAATGAATTAAATTATAACTCTTACACTAAATGGTCTTGTATGTCCAATGATGCTAAGTATTAGTTTTTTAACAAGCTAGCAAGTATACATGAATTAATGTGTCACGAAGGACATGTTACTTGGTTTAATATGCTAGCTGTTTAGATCATTAAAGACAGCTAATCCTGGTTTAACAAGTCAGTTGTTGTGTGTTTCGTAAAAGAAATATTCATTGGTTTAATATGCTAGGATATTGGGTCATGAAGGACAACTAATCCTGGTTTAACAAGTCAGTTGTTGTGTGTTTCATAAAAGAAATATTCATGGGTTTAATATGCTGACATATTGGGTCATGAAGGACAACTAATCCTGGCTTAACAAGTCCATAGTTGATTCATAAAGATATTCATGGGTTTAATATGCTGACATATTGGGTCATGAAGGACAACTAATCCTGGTTTAACAAGTCAGTAGTTGATTCATAAAGATATTCATGGGCTTAATATGCTGACATACTGGGTCATGAAGAACAACTAATCCTGGTTAAACAAGTCAGTAGTTGTGTGTGATTCATAAAGATATCCATGGGTTTAATATCTTAACATACTGGGTCATGAAGGACAACTAATCCTGGTTTAACAAATCAGTAGTTGTGTGTGATTCGTAAAGATATTCATGGGTTTAATATGCTGACATACTGGGTCATGAAGGACAACTAATCCTGGTTTAACAAGTCAGTAGTTGTGTGTGATTCATAAAGATATTCATGGGTTTAATATCTTAACATACTGGGTCATGAAGGAAAACTAATTCTGGTTTAACAAGTCAGTAGTTGTGTGTGATTCTTAAAGATATTCATGGGTTTAATATCTTAACATACTGGGTCATGAAGGACAACTAATCCTGGTTTAACAAATTGGTAATTGTGTGTGATTGATAAAGGAAATACTCATGGGTTTAATATGCTAACATACTGGATCATGATGGACAACTAATTCTGGTTTAACAAGTCCATAGTTGATTCATAAAGATATTCATGGGTTTCATGTGCCAATTTATCACGGAACAAAGCACATTTCTAATGATGTAAATACACTACTTTAAATAATTTAATCTTCCATGTAAAAGCAACAAACTTGTAGCTTTAATAAGTTAATTATCATACTCATGCTGTTGTTTTTTATTTCCTGTACATTTCATATTGTGTTTGATATAACACCATCAACACAAGGAATTTTGATGTTTACATAATTACACCACAAACAGTTAACAAATTTCTTCTTCTTAATCTGATAACCTATAACTTATTAACTATTCTTCTGGAAATATAAGTAACTCTGCATTGTAATGTGAAGATTTTATTTGTAACAATTATGAAAATTTGTTTTCCCAATTAACTCTATATTATTTTTCACATTTATTCTGAACTGAAATGTTAGTCAGTGTTGTGTTTTCTAACGTGATTATTAGATGACCTCAGCATTGTTTGTTCTAACTGAAATATCTCATGTGAGCATTTGGGTAAATGTGTCTTCTAAGTCTGTACAAACTCAAGTAAATATAACTAAGCCATATTTGAAGTATCATTAATGTGAATGTAATTACCCTAACTATTCAGTTAATATTTTCAACATATTTCTCGCATTACATTATCTATATTCTAAATTGTGGTCTTTTGGTTGATGTGATCAAGTCGTTTTTTACTTGCAATTGTTTAATATAAATTATTTTTTGTCCTGTATTCCATACCAGTTTCTCAGAGTTCTGTCCTATATCCCACACCAAATTTTGTGTTATAAGTTTTGTATTCCACACCAATTCCTCAGTGTTATGTGTCCTATACCCCAATCCAGTTTCTCAGTGTTATAAGTTTTGTATACCACACCCGTTTCTCAGAGTTATGTGTCCCATACCAAATTTTGTGTCATAAGTTTTCTTCTGCTTTAGGTGTAACAGATTTACTGGAGATATTGCTATTTTTCTCATCACATTTTACAAGTCTAAACATAAATAACAAATACTCAAAACTGTAAACATTTAAAAACATATTTTTTGTCTATTTTCATTTCCCTACACGTTCTCCATGTATGTTATTTATTCATGTAACTTTCATTAACAGTACAGGATGTATTAGTTACTATAGGAAATGTCATTACTTTTTGTTTGGATTATAAAGATTGTTTAATATTGTTAGCTTAATATATATTTATTTAGAACTAATCTAAATCTCTTAGGCTGGCAGCACCTTTGACAGCGAGAGTACCTAACTGATGAAACAATGTATTATAATCTTTATAAATTGAAAAGTATATTTAATTAGACATATTGAAAGCCAACTTGAATTTCAATGTTGCTTATAGTAAGTACCTTAACCCATTAACTGCGGATGATGGATATTTCCGTCATTGAAGTTCAATGGCTCAGCTGCGAATGACGGAAATATCCGTCAGTTGCACATATATAACTATAACTCTATGCGAATGATGAAAATTACCGTTTTATTGTGATTGATGGCAACTCAGTTTTATCTGCGAGTCAGAAAACAGCAACTGAGCTGCTCCTGTTCAATGGCTTAGCTGCGAATGACGGAAATATCCTTCAGTTGCACATATATAACTATAACTCTATGCGAATGATGAAAATTACCGTTTTATTGTGATTGATGGCAACTCAGTTTTATCTGCGAGTCAGAAAACAGCAACTGAGCTGCTCCTGTCACAGTTAGTGGGTTAATCTGATAGGAAGTTTTTATTATCTACTCAATATTCTTACCTACTAAAGTTTCAACAATTATTTCATGTTTACACTAAAATTTAGGATGAGCAAAATTCCTAAATTTGGAATTCTTAATTGTAATTTATCACTTATGATTAAAAGTTTAGACATTAAATAATGATATGCCGTTTAAAATTCTTAAAACACCTAATTATTGTGTGTGTACTACCTGCATATTGACAGACTGTGTTTCCAATATATGATGTACTTCTAGTCACTGTACATATACTTGTGATCTTCGCCTTTAGCCTATGACACAATATTTAGTAGCTACAAAAAGAAACGTATTGAATGAATTATGGTTTCTTCCTGTGCATTAATGCATAATAGTTACTTTTTGAAGAGGTAAAAACATCATGGTAGGGAACAGATGAAAGATCATCAGTAAATACAGTTCACATGTAACATTTCAATTCTAATAATCTTAGGAAACATTTATTACTGAACAGGTAATAAAATATCGTAAGGCCTTATCATATCAGTCAATAAATAATTGTAGAAAGTAACTCTTTAAAACCTTTTTGTCTGTAAAATATGCCATGTAATTTTCAAAGATTGTTAAAAACAGTACTTCTTTTACTCTGGTATAGTGATGCTTTTGTTCTGAAAGTCAACAGGATGTGAAATTTTTATATGCCTCTTTGGGGAGTACTGAAATTGTAAAACAATCGGATATTTATTTACAATCAATATGTTGGTATTTTTTTGTATGTTATAAACGTGGTTTGTAAATGTTCGTATTCTTGATCGTCGTATTTTTTTCCCATTAAAAAGTTTCCTTATTGTAAATACAATTACATATGTTAAATAAAATAAATAAATTATATTTTAGACTTTTCTGTATTCTCTGTAGAACATTCTGATGATGGATTAAGTACAACCTGAAATGTTTGTGTAAAATAAATGTTATTCATTGCATCAGTGGTTTTGTTCTGTTGAAAACCCACAGTCTTTAAAGCCACCTAAAACTCTGTGGACTTTTAAATATGAATGTGTTTACTCTGTAATACTCCAGTGGATCTAATTATTTGGCATTCTTTTTCCTATAGAGAACATTATAAAAAAACTATCTTACATTACATTAATCATCTCCATGTTATGTATTCTTAGTGGACAGCTATAGAATGGAGCACATATGCAAACGTGTACAGAATACAAATGATGCAAATCAAGACTAGAGGGTTATTCTTTTTAACATCTTTCACTGACAAACTTTTACAAATACTGAATGATGCAAATAAGGAAAGATACTTTCAATATACCCAACACAAGCAACATCATAAGAAATAAATTCATGTAGCAGTTAACAACCAAAACTACCGATTTGTCTGGCACACAAAACTTTCAACTCATACACATCAAACATGCAAAAATATGTCAATGCACAATATGCTTCTGGAAACGTACACAGAGGCAAAAAGAAATAAAGCCACTGGCCAATTCTATAATAACCCTAC
>NW_013673806.1:33281-34767 GCF_000517525.1 Limulus polyphemus
CTATATGAGTGTGTGTATAGTTTACAGCTCACCTATTAACAACTATATGAGTGTGTGTATAGTTTACAGCTCACCTATTAACAACTATATGAGTGTGTGTGTATAGTTTTATGTCTCACCTGTTAACAAGTATGAGTGTGTGTATAGTTTTACAGCTCACCTGTTAACAAGTATATGAGTGCGTGTAGTTTTACAGCTCATCTATTAATAACTATATGAATGTGTTTGTATAGTTTTACAGCTCACCTATTAACAACTATACGAGTGTGTGTATAGTTTACAGCCCACCTATTAACAAGAATATGAGTGTGTGTAGTTTTACAGCCCACCTATTAACAACTATATGAATGGGTGTATAGTTTTAGAGCTCACCTATTATCAAGTACATGAGTGTGTGTGTGTAGTTTTACAGTATTTGTTTAATTTTAATACAGATTGTATTAAAGCTCCAGAATGCAGTACAAATATTGAAACAGCTTTAGCTTTTGATTATGTTTCAGACTTGAATTTAATTTTGAATCTCACACCAACTGTGTAACTTACAATTACTTAGAAATTTGAGAAGTTCTTGTATTTTTGTAGTAAAATCAGTTACAATTTTAAAAACTTATCCCGTAAATAAATAAACTACCCAAGTAACCCAAGTAATAAGTTTTACCGTGTTCAGTTACATATAAGAGAAATTGAATTTGAATTTAACAATATAAAAGAAAAGCTCAAATAATTCAAAAAAATATTTTGTAATTTTTCTATATAACAGTATCTTTTCATGCAGCATGTGCTTATTTATTAACTTCAAAAATAAAACGTTCTACTGATAACTGATCCAATACACCACGGACTGTTTGTAGATGTTTTTCAATTAATGGAAGTATTGTCACAAGAAACTTTATAATTAATTGCAGGGGCTTCATCATGGAATACAAGGGTTAAAACAATCACACAAACATGTAAAAGTAATACCATACTGTAGGTTAATAAGTTTGAAATGAAACCAAAAAACAGTCAGATTAAATACTTGTCATTTTTTAATAATGTTTGATACATTATAAAAGCCATCTGAAATATATACAAGATGGTATGGCCAAATGTTTCCTTAAAAGGATCATAGAAGCTATTTTTGGTCTTGTTCTGTTAAAAGGCACATTTATAAAACTTTGCATCACGAGAAGGACCTTTAGTGCAGAAAATAAAAATGAATTTTCTGATAAAATTGTATGATAAACTTCTCGCAAACTTTACATCCATAGATAATGACTTTAAACTTACATTACATATAAAAACATTTCACAAACTACTGGCAGTCATTTCTTGTCTCTTTTTCTTAGCTAACTTGTAGTGCTTGCGTGACTTCAGATGATCTAGAAAAGACAGAAACCTCTTCAGAACTAATTAATCAACTATTATTCTGTTAAAAGTCATCACTCAAATTCACATTTCTTTGTCAAATTCAAAAAAATACAAATCATTAATATTACATTCTATT
>NW_013673807.1:0-7658 GCF_000517525.1 Limulus polyphemus
AGGGTTTGTTATCATGATTTAATGACCTCTAGTTGAAGGTTTGTTATTGTGACTTTAATGACCTTTAGTTCAGGGTTTGTTATCATGATTTAATGACCTCTAGTTGAAGGTTTGTTATTGTGACTTTAATGACCATTAGTTGAGGGTTTGTCATCATGATTTAATGACCTCTAGTTGAGGGTTTGTTATCATGATTCAATGACCTCTAGTAGAAGGTTTGTTATTGTGACTTTAATGACCTTTAGTTTAGGGTTTGTTATCATGATTTAATGACCTCTAGTTGAAGGTTTGTTATTGTGACTTTAATGACCTTTAGTTCAGGGTTTGTTATCATGATTTAATGACCTCTAGTTGAAGGTTTGTTATTGTGACTTTAATAACCTCTAGTTGAGGATTTGTTATCATTACTTAATGTCCTCTGGTTAAAGGTTTTTTATTGTGACTTTAATTATCCTTAGTAAAAGGTCCATAACTGTGTTATAAGGCAGTTATTAGGTAAGCCCCAAAGGGATTCTAAAACCCCTTAATTTATTCATTTTCCCATTTTTATGAGTTTGACAGCCATTTTAATTTTCTTCCTTGCTACTGTCTCAGTGCCTACTTCCAAAATTCTAATCACAATAAAACTTATAGGGGTTCTTGAATATAATCTACAAATCCATGACACCCTGATATAGGAATTAGATAATATATTGAAAATAGCTACATTAATGTGAAGAAGATAGTCAATTGGGGTGAACTTCAGAAAACTTTGTCAGAATTCAGCAGACCTGTGTGGCAAGTGATGCACATGAAGGCCATCCTGTGTAACAAAAAAATAAATGCCAACTAAAGAAAAAACTGTTTAGAAATTCAATCCTATATTATGAGACGTAAAAAATGCTGGGAATAAATGTTTTTTTTATAGAGGGCTCTTTTTCTAATAATTTCCAGAAATCTAATTCCATGAACTATTCAGCATCACATTTTTAATGTCAAATCAGAACTTTAGAAAATTAAATGTCATTTTTTTTAACTACTAAAAATTATTAAGTACATACAATATGATTGATAACTTACCAAAATGCTTTAAATGATATGTATGATGTTTTGAGTTGTCTTTTATTTTTAATACTTTTAATGAATTAAAAGTTTTGTTTAATTGGCATGTGTGTGTGTGTTTTCTGTGAGCAACTTGA
The DNA here is from genome assembly GCF_000517525.1 of Limulus polyphemus. Lineage (NCBI taxonomy): Eukaryota > Metazoa > Arthropoda > Merostomata > Xiphosura > Limulidae > Limulus > Limulus polyphemus. The sequence continues at coordinate 1,179 of NW_013673807.1, forward strand.
ACAGTTAGATTTTGATACTGTTACTTCCATTTCTTCAATTTGTTGTTTGAGATTGTAATACTTTTTTTTTGGGGGGGGGGGGAATACTGTTTTCATTCTTCTAATTTAGGATTTATACTTACATTCCTCCTGGCCTGGGATTTGACTTATTATCTTTTCCAACAACAACCAAGTAGCCTCTGAACCAATGCAAAATGAGTTTTTCACCTTCAAATGCAAGACAGGGTCCTCGACCATCTGGCTGGTAAAAGTAAACTGCCTAGAAGTATAAATAAAGTGTATGCTTATTCAAACTAGACAAAAATAGTACATATATATCTTAGGATTGTTAAAATATTGTTCACTATAAGATTAGGAGGCCTCCCACAGGGAAATCTTGTCAAAATATTAGAAGAATATAAGGTAATTGCTTTAAAAACAGGGCAGATAAAGGGACTATTATTTCTTAAAGGCAAAAGAATGAGAAAGACTTACCTGTATACAGAAGCTATTGTAATTAGTAATGTTTGGATACCTTACTCAATTGTTTTCACCAAAAGTGAAAACTCATTCTTATTCTCATGGACAGGATAGAAGAGTGGCAGAAGATCGTTCATGGTGAGGCAAACATCTTGATAACCTATACGTATTATGACGTGAAGGTATCAAAGTGAAATGGTCTTCATAGCCATCTTTCAAGGCAACAGTGATCTCATTCCAAATGGTTTTGTTGACATTTGGGCCATCATTTGATACATTTACAAAAAGTCTGAGAGACACAGCTCATTCTTTCTTTAAAAAATGCAAATGCTTTTCCTGATACTTGCCTTCCATTGACAAAATGGAAGACCTCAAGGTATCTTTCAGTAACCTGATTTTGTATTTATGTCCAACATATAATAAGTATATCAACTACTTCACAACTTGATCAGTGGTGGTTTCATCATACTGTATCATGTATCCTGAACCACTTTTCTTTATTGTTTATGTTTTCTTTAGCAGGTGTGGTCCTCAGAACTTCTGTAGTCTAGTGCCATTGGAATTTACAGGCCAAGTAAACAGCTTGTGATGGTGCATTCTAGATGAGGCACTCCTCTTTCCTGTTGTTTAAACTGTGATTTTGGTCAGTTGGAAATGAATAATCTGGCTAAAGTCATAGGTCTCAGATGTAGAGGCTGTTGTTTACACTACTGCCAGTCCTTGACAGTAGTGTAATCTGGCTAAAGTCATAGGTCTCAGACGTAGAGGCTGTTGTTTACACTACTGTCAAGGACTGGTTCAGACTTTTCACAATACATCTAAGCCCAGTCTTAATTGAAAGATTTTCTATATCAAAGTATGCAAAATACCATGGAGCTCTTCCATTTTTGAAACCACAGACCAGTTTGGTGTCTATTAATGTCCTCCTTATCCAACCATGAGTCTTGAAATGTACACTTACAATGATGCAGTATATTAATTCACTAATGATAAACTGTACATAACATACCTAAAGATATAACTAGTTTGTGAAACACACACACACATGTATCTAACATATAATTACAATGACTAGTCTTGTTTGAAAAACTTTCAGCAAGGCTAGCTAGATTAAATTCATATACCCTAATAAATTTTTACCTGCAAATATACCATTGTAAGGTATTTAGCCATACAACTGAGACATGCTATAACTCTCACATCTAATCACCTTCTGATGAAGTAAAGGAGCACACAAAAACTCTTAGTTTTTAATAATATAAGGAAAGTACAAAAAAAACCTTTAAAATGCATGACAGGATGTCTAATACTTTTTATTTCATTATTCAGGGCTTTTATAGTTTATGTTTTGAAGTATTTAGTTTGAAATATTATTAGTTTAATCAACTACTTTTTATGGACTCATCCATTGAAATTATTTTTGATCATACCAATGTTCCATATTTCACTCTTTTTTTTGTTTTAGTGTCATATAAAGCAGTGCCACATGAATAAGTACACATTAGAAACATTATTTTGAATTCATAATCACACACTTCAAGTGATTTTCATAATCACTTCAGATGCAGAATCAAGATTTTTAACCAAAATCTTTACAAGTTGAAACTGAATTTAAGTAGTTTCATGATCAAAATTGTATCAAACTTGAATATAGCCCACCACTATTCAGTTTTTATTCATTGACACAACATGAGTTAAACCTTTAATTATAATTTAAGTTAGTTTGAAGTAACAGTATTCATCCTTCATATGCTTTTTTCATGTTCTGTTAGCACCTTCTGACCATAGCTCTTGAATGTAAGCTTAAAACCACTTAATATTTTAATAAAAGCAAACAAGCCTTCAGAAAAAAATATACATTTTGTGCTGAAGGGTGATAATTACTTGTAGAGTGAAAATGTGAAATTTAATGTCATACAAAGTAGTGGCACATGAATAAGTACACATTAAAAATATATAGTGGCATAACAGGGGAAAATTAATATATTAAAGATAAATATACAGATATAGAGAGAACTTAAAAAAATATAGGGATTATATGGCAATACAGGGCCAGTGGGAGGGCTATATTAGTTAAACATTGAAAACAGCTGTAAACAATAAGACATAGAAATAGTTTAAATGCCTTTTAAACATTAGAAACCAATACATCCAACATTACTAATACAAATCTATTATCGTCCAGCCCAACTGACAAGTTCTGATATTAAACAAAAGTCCTCTTGGTCAGTGACTTGTGGGAAGCAAAAGATAGATATAAAATATTGTTTTTGCATACACTTTGATTTCAAATCTGAATTGAACAAATTAAGAGGAGCATGAAAAACATATGCAGTTTATGTGATCTTTATCACAACTGTTGGGAATAAGACTGCTATGTGAAAGAAGCTGAAAACAACAGAAACATGTCCAAAAATTGTTTAATCACTAATTTCTGACACTAGGAAATGGTATTTGAACATCAAACTATAAATTATGAAAATATATATATATCCAGAAACATGGAAAGATCATATACTAGACAAGAAATTCAACGAGCAAGCTTATAACAAGAAAGTACTGCTTGTACTAAAGTTCCTAAAATTTACAAAAAGTGCTCCTATTAATATTATACTGTATGTTTAAGTTCCCCCTAATTTGATGATGTAGTACCTGTTGTATAATTTTGGTCAAAATACATCCATCCAACCTTTAGATATCACTTCCACGAGACTGGAGTAGATTTTCTATGTATAGTGACCTTTTTAACTTGACCCATGACCTTCAAAGTTAATCAAGTGGATAAAAAGTGTTATCTACTTTTTCAATACCAAGACTAAATCACAAAAAATATACTAATGGATGTAGTTCTCTTCTTAAATGTGTGTGTGTGCACTAATAAATATATAGTTTTCCTGCTCTTATATAAGATATACAACATGTACTTTCATTCTTTTTAGTTAAAAATTTTTTCTAATATCCTACAAACTTTAAAGAGAATAACTACCTTGTTCATAACAGACATCAATAGTACTATGATCCTGTAATCTACCAAAACCCTTTGATGTATTTGTTGATTGAAATTACTGCTGTTGTTTCAGTAAACAGGAGTATAGATTTATTTACTTACATCTTGTCTGCCAATAACAAATTGGTTATCTTGTTTAGCATCACTAAGAACAGAACAGTGTGCTGGGCATCCATGGCTGTCCAGCAAAACCTGAAACCCAGTGAATATAAGAAGCGTTACCACAAAATCATTAAAAAAAACTTGAAATTAATAATACCAATGACATCTGGCAATCATGAAAATCACTTACAATACTTAGCAGATAAAGAAACCAAGAAAATTTTATCAGTAATTACAATGAAAAAACTTTTTCTACCAGCTGTCCTGAATAGTCACACTATTGCCTCCAACATGAAGAACTTCATACTTTCTATGTATACACAGTCAAGTTTTGTGCTTTGACATTACTTTTTATATTTGTATATGATCATTTGTGTAACACTTTTATAATCAATGAAAATACATTCTCACTACACATGTAACATAATCAGTAAAATAATTCCATTAATGCGAGTTTAAAAACTGTTTTTATCAGCTAGCATTAGTTAAGATACTACAAGTTTTCACACATGAGCTACTTTACAAGTTTAATACCACAGTTATCACAGTTGATGTAATGAACTACTTCATTTAAAATTTTATAACAGTTTGTTTTGCATCATTATAATCAAAGGTAGGTATGAAAGGAAGAAAAATGAGTGTGATACCAACCACATTTTCTTTATCTTTAACAGATAAAGAAACTGAGAAAACTTCATCAGTGGTGACAACAAAGAGAAAACTCTGTCTACCAGCTGTCCTGAACCCTAATCCAGTCACACTAGTGCCTCCAACATGAAGAACTTTATACTTGCTATGTCTGTTGGAGTAGAATTAATTAATATTTATATATCTACAGATCATTTTAGTTTTGTGCAGTTAAACAGTAAGAACACTTTCTAGGCTTGAAGATTTCAAAACACTAACACACAAATAATGGTTAAAAAAAAAACTACTTTAAATATACCATATTACAAATACATATGGAAACAGACAACAAAGTTGGTATATAATTCAAATATGCACAAACATAAGCACAATGCACTATGACACAAAATATGAAAAGACAAATTAATATATTATTCAGAACATTAATGCTTTCATACTCCCATATAATTTATCAATGAAAGATTGTGGAGTGTTGTTCCACATATCCTGTAACACTTTTCACAAGTTGTTTGGTTGTCATTTAACTTCCTAAACATCCATGTTACCCTATACTGCTTCAAAGATGTTCAAATCAGAACTATGTGAAGGCCACAACATCTTTGCAAGTGTTCCATCAGCCTCTTTATGCTCCAAATAGGTTTTCAGTACACTGGCTGTATGCACAGTAAAAGAACATCCACCCAGCATCATGTACTACAACCATATCTTTACCCAAGTAATTTCTTCTAACATTGCAACTTTTCATAATTTATTTAAAAGTAAATTATCTTATATTTGATAAGTACTCATGTGTGCTTAAGTTAAATCAGTAGAGCAAGCTAAAAATTAAACAAATGGATCTTATTATATTATTTTCTGTAGTACGTATACAGTACCCTGGCATATGAATACGAGCACCCATTCGAAAAGGCAAAGCTACCAGTAATGGATTTGTTTCTGTTCAGTTTTGTACTTGTGTTACATTACAGATTGATGTTATCAATGTCAACTCTGTGGCATGAGTGCCTATTTTATTACAAAAGGGCACTATATACATAATTATTACACATGCAAAAACACTCACATTGAAAAATTGTTCCAAGTTATTTCAATTATTCATTAAAGTTACGTTTAGTATTTTATTAAACAAACTTCCTTCCTGATTATTACTTTAATTCTTCATCATTCCAACAGATTCTCTCATAATTGTTTAACCTGTTCCTTGCATAACTATACACATACACAAAAACTTGCAGTTTAATTATCACACTCATGCACAATCATTTTTTTTAATATTATGAAGCTGAAAAATTAGAGTAGCACCTAAATGGCTTCATTTCAAGTTGAATGCTATTTCTCTTCACTCATCTGGTTAACTCTATTCCCCTAGTTTTTCACAATTTTATGTTTATGATTTCATATATCACAGAAGTTCTATTTCTAGAGATAAAACTTAATTAAAATATATCAAGATTGTTTCCAGTGTGTATTCTCTCAATCATTTTCAATCAAAATTTAAACAAAAATCATTAATTACCTGTCTCTAGTTATGTCACCCCTGAAGAGCAATATATTCCCATCATCTAGACCAACTGTCATTAAACTTGAGTTCTCATGGACAGCTAATGCTGTCACCTAAACAAAAAACAAACTACACATAAACAGCCATAAAAATACTTTTGTGAACTTTTTACTATAAAACAAACACAAGTACAATATAAACACTTTAGAGAACAGCAATGAGCTTCAAAGAAACATCAAGGTATTTACAATGAATAAAAGTTTGAAGAAGGAAACAAAATTCAAATCTGCTGTTCCCAAAGTATTCATACAAAAAATCTTAAGGATATCAGTAACAGCTTGGGATTATAACTACATACACCTGATTTCTGTACTCAAGCTTGGAATGGGACCACAGCTAAAAACACATGTCAATACACAAAACAATACCTCAAAAATAATTTCATCTGTATAATTACCAATTCTGATTCTGATCTAAATCACAAAATTTCATTGTAAATTAGAGCATAAAGTATTTTAACTCCTTTATAAGAAAAGGAAATGTACATGTAATTACGCAATGACAAAGTAATCCAGATAATTCATGTAATATAAAAACAGAACACAATCACTACAGTAAAAAAACAACAACATAAGAATGTGTTATTTCAAACTTTATATTTCATGGATTTTCTAACTGAATGATTCTTATTTCTTATGTGAAATGGGTAAATTTCATGCAAATCTGGTAACAAAAAACATTTTATTGTATTTTAAATTGAATG
>NW_013673807.1:7835-20812 GCF_000517525.1 Limulus polyphemus
GGTAAATTTCATGCAAATCTGGTAACAAAAAAACATTTTATTGTATTTTAAATTGAATGACAAACAAGGTTTCAATGATGCATACAGGTTAATGATTAAGAAGTCTACCCACACACATTGATCAATGAAAAACACAGAAATCATGCTAATTCACAATGTGTCCATAACTCATAACTTTTTCTATATGTGTACCCTTTTCTATGCATGTTACAAAGTTTTACCGAATTTCATTCAAAATACAATTCAACTACTTTATTATGGTTATATACAAATAAACTTGGCATTAAAACATAGTTAGTAAATCGATTTTTAATATTATGCAAGTTTTAAGTTCATAGTTTTATAAGTAAATCTTTAAAAAATACTCAAGCTCCTCTAGTATGAGAACTGTGACATTTGCTCTCCAGGTCTTCCATTTTCTTTAATTTATTTACCACCCCTCCAAGAAGTAAGGAATTTAACATTAGCTACTCATTATATTATAGATATTACTTAGGCAAAGCATAATTTTGTAGTTTTTAATCTTATTTGTTTAAGGAGCCATAAACTAGAAAATCAAACCAAGTAGCTTCACTTACCTGTCACATCTTCTCTTTCACAAATTGTCAATAGTTCTCTCTGACATTTTATACTAAATTATTTATACCCAATATAAAGATAAAGTTTTAATCTATCACACCACATATTATATTATGTTGTTTTCCATAAAAAACATTGTTTATTTCATCATTCAGTTTTAAGTTTTTTTTCATGGGAATTACATCTGTGGGCTCAGCTGAATTTTTAAAGGCTCTTATTGCATAGCTAGAAAGCCAGAAAAACTACAACAGTTATAGGACATTGTTTGCTTTTGCATATTATTATTCAGTTTTCATAGATGCATTATTTAATTATATAAAAAATTATTTAGTGTAGTAGTACCATTAATATAAAAAAATTAGGCTTAAGTTTCATCAACAGTCGACAGCAAAAAAAAGAAGATCCAGGTAAGAACAATATTTCTTGTTTTATATGTGTATTTTTAATCTTAACATGAAAATCACTTTGCACATAGCCTATTCAAAACAAATACTCGATATATTCATGGACAAATCTTTATTAGATTAAGAGAGTTAACCTCCACTATATCACAAACTGCAATTGTGTATCTTATGTAGTTCTCATTCTATTAAATTAATAAAGTGGTTCAATAATTTATGGACACCCAGTAGAATAACAGCTTCACTTTGACAGTTTAAGAGTACCAAATCACTCTACAGCATAAGTATTATGTCCCAAATATATATCCTTTTAACTACTGTACTATACATTTAGTAACACAACAAAATTCAAATAAACTTACAGGTGATGGACTTAGTCCCACCACTACTCTAACTATCCTTGTACAGTAAGGATTTCCACTTCCATCTATCTGAAAAAACAAAAAATAAAACATTCATAAACAAGAATTATAGGCACTGACTATATATGAAGCTAAAAACATGTTACTGCAACACAAAAAAATTATACATCCTAGCATTTCTCAATACTGTCCATACTAGATTAAAGTCAGTATGATTGTAACACATATAGATCACATGCCTCCCCTACTTCCATCAACTAAATTTATTACAAGAACCAATCATATTACATTTTAGTCCTCACACCACTTTTGTAAACTTAAAAGTATTTGTTTAACCTAAAATAAATACTAAATTTCTTAGAAAATCAGGTTTCTGGAAACTTATGGATATATGTGTTTGGCCATTTATATCAACAGTTTCTCTTTCATTGACAAATCAAGTTTAAATTTTAAATGACCCTATTCCCAAGATGTGAAGCTGCTTTTGTAAATTCCAAGCAATGTTCAGGTACCAGAAGTTTAAAAAAATGTATGACTGTAATTTTCAAACATACAGTTTAACCTTTGTGTCTGAAGCATGTTCTGTGCATGTCATGAGGTTTTAGTGAGTTACATTAAAAATTTAAACTATTTTCATGGTATAAACATAGCATAGAAACGTAGCTAATAATCCATATGTTAATAATATAAAAGGTTTAAGTTCTTACTTTTATAAGGCAATGTTAAAAAAAAATCTAGAATTTCCCCCAGTGTGAGAATTGTGAGATTTGCTCTCTAGGCATCCACTTTTCTCTAATTTATTTACCACCCCTCCAAGAAGTATGAAATTTAATGCAAATTACTTATCATAATATGCATAATTTTTGTAGCCTTCAATCATATTTGATTACGGAGCCATGAAATAGACAGCCAGACCTCTTTTGCCACACCCACTGTCACATCATCTCTTTCAGAAATTACCAATAATTCTCTATGTCATTCAATACTATATTACTTATAACCAATAGAAAGCCAAGGTTTTTATCTATCAAATGACATATTATATTATGTTGTTTTCTATAAGGAGGGAATTGTAATTTTGCTTCCTGTTCAAGATTGATTCCCATGATTCACATAGTTAAAAAAGCCTTAGTTTTAAGCTACTTAGGATAAACAAATGTAGTTTCATATTACAATTTAAAGTCATTCTAGAAAAAAAAAAGGATAATTTAGATTCATTTCGATTTTTTTTACCAACCATGTATAAAGTTAGGTAAACAAAATAACAGATAAATTATAGTTTTACTGGAGGTAAAATACTTTAGGAGGTTTTAGAGATTGTACAAATACAATTTGAGATTTTTGAGACAAAGAAAAGTATTTTTTCTTAACATAGAAACAATTACTTAGTACTTGGACTATTACAAAGAAATACTAACTATATTTATGGACAAATCTTTGGTAAAAACACTTTATTAAAAAATCTGATTTTTTGTGTACAAAGGACTTGTAATGTTTACTAAAATTCTGAAAAATTTCATGAAGATACAAAAGGTGTATTAAAAGTTATAATTTGGAATCTATAACAAGAACAAAACAGTTATGAAGTTGGTCCATTCAATCAACTTTGAAAAGAAAGAGTTAAGATATGAAAATAGTTTTCATTCACTTTTGAAATTTATTACTTTGTGAATTTAACTTTGACTAACATAAACTGTACAGCAAATACTTTCTAGCACATACACATGAATTTTGATAAGTTTAAGTTTATCTGTACATTTCAATTTAGTCTTAGCAACAAAGTGTAATAAAGTACTATATGCAGATCAATAAGAGAGTAATTGTCTTTAAAAAAATATTATTTCTAAAGAGTAATCATCTTATAATGAGTTCATTATCCTTAAGAGATGATTATCTTTTATAAGACAGAAGCCCTTAAGTTATCATTTTGATAAAGTATTCTACTAGATGTAAAATATAATAACTGTAAGATATCAAGTCATTAATTCAATGTTGACTTCTAAAAATTTACAAAAACATAGTAATTCAAGTTTGAATTTACGAAACAATAAAAGAAATGGGAAAAAAAATGTGTGATAAGAAAAATCTGTATTCCAAAATTTCTGTATTTTTTTTTAATGGTTTATACATCCTCACCTTGTCTAGATTCCATACTTTAAGCAGGGGATTTATACCTGGTTCATCAGCCTGTAAGTGACAAAAAGCAGATAGTTAAAAAGCTTTCTAATCTTGATTGATTCAATACTAACTTTAAGGCTCAATACATTAAGCACACATATAAGTACACTTCTTATATATAGCAACTACTAACAAAGTAGTAAAACCCATACTCATGTAATAAACTCCAACAGTTAGATGTCACACTGCTGGATCTATCATATAAAATGAGGACTCTAGAGCAAGTGTTCAGCCATATCACTATTCAATGGATTTACATGACAAGTATTAAAATCAATTACCATTAATAAACACTTGATTTGGTAAAGAGAAACACTGCAATAAAAAAATAACTGTGAGATAACAGATCTGTATCTGGTGCAAGATTGACAAGTAAATGTTCTTACAAACAACAAATGGTGATGAAAGTTGTGAGCTCACAAGAAAAACCTTTTAAGCCTTCTTACAAAGATGAATTCAAATCTCAGAAAATCTTTACAAAAAATGGTATTTCCTTCATTTTGTGAAATAAATAAAAGAAGCAATAAATAATACATCTAACTGAAAAATTTATTTAGACACTCAATGATTACAATTTTTATGCTGCTTTATATTTGCTTTAAAAAAACTATTTTATCTGATTTATGAATTAAAATTTATTATTGATAACATACTATAGACAACTGGTCAGAAAGTTATTTACAAAATGTTCTGATGAAACATGCTTGAAGCTTCCTAGCACTTATGTAGGGGAAAACATTGAAAAACATCTTTTATAATTCTACAGTTGTTGAACAAAGTTGTAGTACTTGTGAATGGTGAAGGAAGGGAGTTAAAATCTCAGTGAACATACTAAATGACAAGGGACAACTTAAAGTGTTGTGTATTACATCTGTAACGAAATGTGTTCCCTATTTGTTCATACAAGATTAGAACACTACCACACCTACAATTTGTTCAAGAATTTTAACACATTCTACAAATAGTGGATTTTATGAAAATGTGCTAATTTGTAAAATATCTTTACCTCTTTAACTCAATTTCAAATTTAAAAAAAAGCTTCTTGTTCATTAAGATTTTAGAGGGTCTAAATAAGTATGAAATATACACTTTAATGTTACTGATTGGTAACTTTGGATGCACAAAAATCAATTTCCAAAACAATTTGCACACCTGCATTGAGCAATTATAGGTCAGTTCTGTGAGACTGTGCACAAAAATGGACCAGGAATTAGAAATAAGTACTAATTGAATAGAAGTATATGAATAAATTTATTGTCAAAGGAAAAATATTACAGCTACTGGATTCTTACCAGTATAGATTGACAAAAACAGATAGCACTTGTGATCATAAGTTAAATCTAAAGCATTTTAATGTGCTTTATCAAGACAAAACCATTTTACACTCCAGGATATAAACACAATTGAAGCCTTTTTACACAAGATTTTATACATAATGTTGAGTATCATAGTTTACAAGATCTGTGTGTGTGTGTCATGAAGTGAATGGTCTACTCTCTCAGAAAATAAGAAGAAAACAGGAGACTTGTCAACCTCAGATAATCACAGAGAAAAAAAGTTGCTGTTGCATGTGCACATTGTACTGGTATTCCCAGCTTTCTGCCTATCAGTCATTATACACTCATTTGTCCATAACACTATGATATCACATGAATATAAAGTCTACATTGCTGCTAAGAAATAACAGTTAGTCTTTAGGCTAAAAAATCTACACTTACACACAAACTACATTAAAAAATAAACTGCGTTCTGGTTTTTAAGTCTAATTACCCCAACAGTAACAAGAATAGGGTTCTGTCTCATTTGTTCTACATGGGAAACACTGAGTTTATAAGCTCTGAATGATGTGATCACCAACTGTCGATTCAAGAAGAATACGTTGCCTTCCACATCTCCTAGCACTATTTGTCCTCGACCACTTGAGCTACAGGTGATGTGGATTTCCTGAAATTGTAAATGTGAAAAATGAGCACTTAAAACTTCAATAGTTAACACAACTTACATTGAAAATGAACCAAATGTCCTTTGTCAAACTTAAAATATATTACAACTATAAAAACTAGTTATACATTAATGACTATAATGTTTTGATATTTCACTACCACAACATTAAACTTAGAATTCATAAAGAACAATCTTATCATGCACAAAAATTATGAAACCAGCAAAACCTAATAGATCATTATGTACAAATATACAATTATCTATGGTACAACATACATTGAAAATTACATAAGATTAAAAGAAGACTGTTCAAATTATAGTCTGAGAGGTTTACAAAAAAGCCTAATCACTCTGTATATTAATGATCAATTATGACTTATTACAATGTAGTATTACCAAAAGGTAATTTTTGTTCATCATTAATGATAAATTGAATTTGGTTGCCTATCTATTCATTAGACTACAAATTCAATATTTACCATTAATTACTACAATTAATGATAAATACATTCACATATTTGATTACCATATAGCTGGATATTAACACAGTTACTATAAACAATTTAAAATATGCTTAGCTGAAATACTTTACTCTGCACGTTAGTAATTTTAGATCATAACTGATTCACAATATTTGTTTATGTTTTATATTATACAATTACCTACTTTTAGCTTATCATAAGTCTGATTTGTCTCACTGTCTTTAACCACTTCTTTGTCAAAGAAATTAAATCTTCTCCACTGCAAGAAAAATAATTAAGATAAATACCATACATAAAAATCTAAAAAGGATACTCATTGCAATTCAATCCATGCTATACAAATCCAGGTAAAAATTGGTATGTTTCAAGCTAATCTATAGACTCCTGTAAAGATCACTAAAATTGTAGTTTGTATCACAATAGGCTGCTTCAGCCAATTTTAAACTGACCAAATGGAGCTGAGTCTTAATTTTGGTTCATATTTACAGAATCTATCTTATAATTCCACATAATCAAAACTAGGACTACTTGTTCAAAACTATGAAAATAATTTTATTTTCTTCCAATATAAACAACTTTGGCATTTCACTGATTACATGCATTTATAATAGATCAGTACTTAAAACATGATGCAGAAAATTTAATAACAAAATATTAACATAAAAATTACATAACAATAGAAACATGTCTAAAGCTTTTGTTAAGGTGGCATTAAGTGTTAATTATAAAGGAATATTATTATGAAATTGATGAAGAAGTTAATATAATACTGGTTGGTGTTAGAAAGCAGTATCAAGTCATTTTTCCAACTGGGAGAATGTGGCTAACGGGATCCCTCAGGGAATAAACATTGGGTAATATTTGTGACAAGAAGCTAGATAGTTACATCAACATTTTCAAATCTGTTGATAACTCTAAATGCAAGAAAATCCTGATTCTAAGAAAAATACTGCATTAATTTGGATAATATGAGTGGCAAACAACAAACACAACTTTCAGTATGATTACTGGTAAATAACTAAAAGCTTTGGCTGAAAAACAGCTAATTATCGCCTAAGGTCTACATATATTAATAGAAATGTTTTAGAATTCAAAGCATAAAGATTTTTCTTAACCTTGATCAAGACTTTGGAGAACCTCAATTTTTAGATTAATATGTGCTATTTAATTTTTACTAGAAAAACATTTGCAGAGATGTATTGCTAGCCTGATTTCTGATTTTTAAAAAAAATTAAGCTACAAAGAAAACCTTATGACATGGAATTGTTTTCTTGGTATAACTTGAATCAAAGGTTTAAATTTTCAGATAAAAAATCAGGTTGGTTTTTAGGCAGGTGTAGGCTGATAAGTGTGATCTACAACCCCAAGTATGCCTACATGCTTTAAAGCTGTAAAAATACTTATTTTCACCTTCATTTATGGAACCTTTACTTGTAAGACTAATCTCAATATTTCAATTTCTTAGAGCAAGAATAATGTATTCCTTAATATATCATATATAATTTTCTGTATAGTTACATTGACCATTTACTTTTTTACATTTTAGAAAATGAAACTATATATATTCAATAGGTTGGCAAGGAGGAATTTGTTAGCCCTTCCACACAGGACTTTCAGTAGCTGCAGTATTTATCATTTTCATAGATACAAGTTTCATATTTCTATTTTTTTGTTTTCTATATCTGCAGCATGAAAATATCAAATTATTACATGGGTTTATAATTTATACAATTAAAATACATATATTTACAGAGTTCCCACTACAATTCGAAAACCTAGAACATTTTGAAGTCCCCCCCGAGAAAGAATTGTGGGGAAATTTAAAAAATTCCTGGGGTATTAGAAATTTTACATTGACTTGCCCAAAATGTTTGTTTGGCTTTATTTTACAAAAATAACACTGTTTTGGAACAATTTGCATGAGATTTTTTCATCACCAATGTTAACATTTATCATTTAACAAAATATTTTCAATGTCTACAAAAATATGCTTAATCTACCAAAATTCTACCAACAGTAACTGAAGGCCATTTCATCAAAAAGTCCTGGAATATTCTTTCTACATAAGAGTAGGAACTGTGTTTTATCTTTTAATACACCATATTTGTAAGTTAGCATTGTTATTGTAGACTACAACAGTACAAGCATAAGGCATAAATAATAAGAACTTCTGATCAGAGTAAGCTAGGTACCCAGAGCAAAACTAAAAATCAACCTGGCCATTAATATACTATTCTTATTTATCTACTAATAAAGATTACAATGCATTGTTTATCAGATGGGTACTCTCACTGCTAATGATATTTTTGGTCATAAACCCAATAATATCTCATGAGGTTCACCCAATTTAAGAGATTTAGGTTACCTCTAAATACAAAATCTAAGCTAACAATGCAAATTAATCTTTATAATAAAAGTATAATAATAGATGACAATTTTAGATGAAATAAAAGTAAATACTTTCAATACAGTAACTAGTATAATTAATTTCATTAATGAGGGGAACAATAAACAGACAACTTTTGGAAGCAGTAACATTTTTACAAAGCTACCAAGTATTAGTTGTTTCAACAATTTGTTTGCCACTGCTATAAGTTTCTGTTGTACGATTCATTGAAATAAAATGTTTTGCATTTCACAATGTGTGGTGATGGTTCCCATTATTAGTGGCCAATCACTCTCATGACATTATGTTGTAAGATTGTCTTTTGCAACTGTCTAATTTTATGGTTCCTGTCCATCCAGATTTTTACATTTAGGCACACAATATTATGTATTTGGTATTACTACAACAAAAATTATTGAAAGTGGAAGTAAGACTGTTACAAACAACACTGTTGATCATGGAAGCCTCATTACCACTTCAGTACCTCATATTTTTTATGTTGCCATATATTAGCAATGAAACAGGCTTAATTTCCCATTCCAACAAGTACATCAGTTTGTGGCAATCATGCAATTATCAATACTTTGTATAGCTATGAAAAAACTGGGAATAATTTCTTTCTGTTATTAAAACTATTTAAATAAAGGTCCTTTTCTGGTCATCATTGTTACAAAATAGCTAGTATATTTGTCTTGCTTTGGGTGTGTTTTAAATGTTTTTAGTTTTTAAAATATCAATTAAAAAAGCTGGTTTTATATTTATTTCAAATTTTAAAATTTTATATCATGCCTATTCCTTTACAAAACAGTTAAATACAATAAGCTGTACACATATACAAGTTCTAAGTGTAACAGTAAAGAGCACAAAACAAGCTAAAGCAACAATTAAGACTATTGTTGAACAATGTTTTACTTTGTGAATAATCTTTTGTGGAAAAAAAAAACATGCAATGTAATTAGAGTTACTGCAAAAACTTTTTTGTTTTTGCATTATTTTATATAAATAAAAAATTAAGAAACTTTCATGAGCTTTTTTTATTACTTAACACTTAATTTCAATAATTAGTTTATTAATTCAATTTTGCATCATATGACTAGGAAAAGTAAAAAAATAAGTGCAACACTGGTCACTAAAAGCTTACCTTCCTAATGTTTAATTATTCCTTCTTAATTTAAAATGCATCATCTTAATCTAAGAACAACTAAAATATAAAAATATTATTTTCTTTGTTGAAATACAACAAATTTTTGAGTATTATAACACTATATTATGTTTGAATGCTAACTTTATATAATTCCCACCAGAAATACCCAACCACCAATCATTTAATGAGTACATTCTTACTCCAAGGAAACAAAAAATAATTTAGTCTTCCTGATAAGCTGCTAATAAAATATCAAGGTATTTCAATTCAAAGAAGAAACTGAAGGAAACATGTTTTAACAATTAGGCCACAAGGGCATTCCTTTAACAGCCTCTAGATAGACATCCCTATACAGAACCTACAGTTGAATTCAAGCTTCCACCTTACATGGGTGACATTGGACAATTGTGCCTTTAGCTCCAAACAGAGGACTTCCTACCATGACTATGACAATACACCCCTACTCAAATTATGCTTACATTTGAGCAAACACAAACAATCCAGTAACTTTATAAAACTTCACTGAAAACATTATCAGTCACTGCACTGGGCATGAACACACAATTTGTCTTTCAAAGTTAAGATGGTCTCAATAGAAATATTAAAGTACCAACCAGTAATTCTCAATACTGACCATAACAAAAAAAAGTATCCAATAAATACATAGTTCTTGAAAGCTAATGAAAAAAATGGTAATTAAAATCATAGCTTCACATTCAAAATTACTTAGGTAACAATCTACAGTACAATAAAATTGCAAGCCCTATTTGAAATAATTGGACACATACTAAGGTTATAGTCAAACAAATCTTTCAAAACTACTAGTGGATAATTTTTCTGAGTCTATAAAAGAATGTGTTGCATGTTCTCTCATCTACAAGTATGGTAGTGACTCCAGCCAAGCTAAGGTTATTATGTTACAATTTTATTCTTATTAGTATTAGTAACAGTGTTAACAAGAATGATTCTTTGTGTTTTATCCTGCCAATACCATACTGTTTCTGAGTGTGTTAGTGCAAATTTAACCACTGTACTAGAGTTGTGTGAATAATGAATT
Organism: Limulus polyphemus; assembly: GCF_000517525.1. Classification (NCBI taxonomy): domain Eukaryota; kingdom Metazoa; phylum Arthropoda; class Merostomata; order Xiphosura; family Limulidae; genus Limulus; species Limulus polyphemus. The sequence goes on from NW_013673807.1 coordinate 18,369, forward strand.
AATATTTATAAGTTTCAAATTCTCTGTTGTCAAAGTGTGTAGTCACTTGTTGAAATCTTAGCAAGTCCAAATTTTGATTTGCATATACCAAGGTGGTGTCAGGTAGAGTATTCAAAGCAATTTGCTCTGATTCAAAATTATTTCTAATTAACTCAAGTCTGTACAAACTGACAAAAGTGAACTTTGACAGCATAAGCAGTGGAGGTTTATTTGTATATGGTCTGTTTATTTTATAAAACATAACCAAGAATTTAGATAGTATTAAGAATGTCTACACTTATAGTTATAAGTTCTACACTCATTTCGGTATCATGGACCCCAGACTATCGTAAGACCTGATGTCTATGTCGAAATAAATATGATAAAGGATATGGAGCATCTTGCATCTTAAAAATAATTAAAATCCCCGTATAAATTACGCAGCTTAATCAGCTTAGCGGCAGCTAATAGTAATAGTGCTAATAGTAGTAGCACGCGCGATGCAGTTTTATTTACGACTGTATCACAAAACCTGACAAATTCTTCCCATGTATGAAATTAGTGGTGGCAGAAAGTATAATTACAAATCAAATTCAAAAAGAAGTTCATGCAATTGCAAATGAAATACTTCAAATTAAATCAGGATTTAGTTAATCTCCAAAACTTCCTTGTAACTATGCTGTTATAGAACAAATTATATAATTTAAAAGTAGTGGAATCATACCATTATCATAATGGTATTAATACCAAAACACTACAGGCCTAAACTTTAAGAATTAGAATATGAGACAGAAACAAATACCTGCAAGAACGCCATCTTTGCCACCCCTAGACCAACACTCCACCTAACGGTGAAAATGATATGTAATATAAATCTCTTTATTTTCGGTTTTACATTTGTTTTGTTTGTTTGTTTGAAGTTAAGCACAAAGCTACACAATGGGCTATCTGTGCTCTGCCTACCACGGGTATCGAAACTCGGATTCTAGCATTGTAAGTCCGCAGACATAACGCTGTGCCATTGGAGGTCTTACGTTTGTTAAAAATGCACATAAATTTTTAAAACTATCTGGAATAGCGCGAATATCTGTTAAATTACTGAATTTTCATGATTAGTATCTATGCTTACAAGCATTTCACTAAAAACACAAATATCTTAACGGAAAGTTCCTGATTAAAAGCCACCGATACTATAGCTACCCCTAATAAGAGATCCCCCTCTAATGAGTCCCCCGTTGGGACAGCGGTAAGTCTACGGACTTACAACGCTGAAATCCAAGGTTCGATTCCCAGCAGTGGACATAGCAGATAGCCTAATGTGGTTTTGGTCTAAAACAAACAAACACGCACACACATACACCACAATGGCTTAGCGGTAAGTTTGAGGGTGCATAACACGAAAATCTGGGGCTCCGTCCTTATGGCGAGCATAGCTCAGGTAGTTCATTATGCATATCCTTAATCAGTGTCAAATTAAAAATGTATTAGTTATGACGAGGGGTATTTGCCGCTTTTAAAAATCGAATCTAAAATTGATAAAAGTGATATATTCTACATAGATGCTTGCATCAGTTCAGTCTGTATCTATATCAGTTTTAAAACTAATAAACAAAGATATTCGATAACTATTTAAAATTTTTGATCAACATTTCAATTTAATGCTTTATTCGGGAAATAATACACATTTCGAAACATACCCGTAAATTTTATTTGCATATCTAAACCAGAGAAAAGTGAAATCTAAAAAAAAACAAAGTAAAATCTTAAGATGTAGGTGTGGTATTTCTATCCAAAGAGTATTGTCGCATACTCGACCTACTCCTGCAAATAGTAAGAGATTCGAAAAAAGATTGAGTACATAATATTAAATCGGTTTTGAATATGCAAATTAGCAAGTCACGTAACAAATACCACCTATATATAGCTGTGGTGGAAGGGTATGCATCAGAAACTGCATTTTTACATATTTTGGTGTTATGTAAGTTCTGTGATGCCACCGAAAATTAATCATTTTTCAGAAGGGTATGTAACAATCACTTCCGACGCAAAATATTGATACACTTAGATCATAGAGACATGTTTGAGAATTTAGAATTTCCAAGACGGGGATATGCCCTTGTACTTGATGACATTGGAAAACATAGGAATATAGATCAACTTGTGCATCACGACCATACAGAAATATACCTGTAACTAGTCTTACCCAATCGTGTGGTACGACTTAGTGCACTTTCTTATACTAGGTGAGAATCCATGAACACAAAAGTCCGGAGCAAAAGACATTCATGCTTCCCAGCTAGGCGACAATACGCAAATAATCAAGAAGGATCTCCATCTGGAAACGAAGCCAGAGTGTATAGGTTAACCAGTATAAGGTTTTGTTTGTTTTGCATTTCACGCAAAGCTACACGATGGCTATCTGCGTTAGCCATCCCTAATTTAGCAGTGTAAGACTAGAGGGAAGG
>NW_013673807.1:20833-24509 GCF_000517525.1 Limulus polyphemus
AACTCTTGGGTTACTCTTTTACCAACGAATAGTGGGATTGATCATCACATTATAACGTCCCCACGGCTGAAAGGGCGAGCATGTTTGTTGGGACGAGGATTCGAACCCGCGACCCGCAGATTGCGAGTCGAGCTCCCCAGGATAAGGCTTCAAATCAATTGTTGTATACCTCTTACAGCTGGAAAATGAAACGGATATTTATTCCATACGAAGTTGTACTGATCAAAAAGCCAGATCAGCACCTACATAGATTTCTGTGCAAGTGAACTATTAAAACAGGCGCTTGAAAACCGTCGTCCTCGTACAATAGATGAATTAGGGAAAACATGCATGGAGAAGTGGTGTACTTTGAATGTGGCAGCCTTTCGACAAAGCCATTTTCAAAGGAACCTGCCCCCCCCCCCAGCAACACAGCGGAATGTCTGCGGACTTACAACGCTAGAAACCGTGTTTCAATACTCGTGGTGGGCAGAGCACAGATAGCCTATTGTGTAGTTTTGTGCTTAACTACAAACAAAGAAATCTATGCTGCAGGGCTATTATCAGGACGAACGGTCGTCAAATACAGTATGAAAGGACATTGCGTCGTGGACTTTAACGATATGCTGAGGTTCAAACGTTTTTGTATAAAATACTCAACCTCTGTGGGAACTGGTAGATGGCAACAGTTGATAAGTTTCAGGTTACATAAAGCAAACTTTATTGTTAACTCTCTGGACACAAACAAGTCAAAAAGAGAATGGACACATAGAGAGTAATTTTTTAGATCTTCTGATCTTCATGTGGCAACTTACTAAAAACATCAAAACTAATGTAAAAGTGACGTAGTCTCAATTGTGGCATCAAACAAAACAGGAAAAAATCATGTTTTTGAAAGACCAATATGAACTTATATGTTAACATTATAAGAATACCTAATGTTGCGAAATTTAGAAAAGTAATTCTAATATAAAACTATGTAAAGATTTATACAAATATTTATATTTATTTATAAAAATTTATGAATATCACAACTCTCCTCTTTCTCTAAGATCGTCTTCAAGCTGGATCACAATTAAACTTACTAAGAAATTTAAATCTGAACGTGGTCCACTGAATCATGATTCTAGATTAATACACTAATTCTTTTTCTTCGTCTTACGACCTTAATCTCATTCGGGTATAAAGTCAACATTGCGGATCGGCTTTTTACATATATTACAGTCCTATGCATCATTTCTAAATAAATCAACATCCCTCATATACTTGTCCACCACGTCTCTCCACTGTATCCTCTATCTTCCTGTACTTTCTCGTCCCTCCACTGGTATTTACAATGCTCTTCTTCACTTCTTCACATCCTTCTCCACTTTTTACTATGTGTCCAAATAATCTTGGGTTACATAAATATTAATACGCCACTATAATGAACTAAAACAAATCGCTGAAACACATAAACAATTCAGAGCAAACTCAATAAATACAATTTACAGCAAATAATGAAAATACTATAATAATAAACAACACACAAAATGAAATATTATATGAATTCATCAGTTAAATAGAATGCAATAACCGTAAAAAACGTGCACTAGAGTAACAGGAAAGTTACAAAACTTTGGAAAATAATTTCAATCTAAAAACTACAATAATATATGGTTTGCGATATTAGCATATCACACAGGTCGTGTTTTTCATTTAAAATACGCTCAATATCACAGCAAAAAAATAAGATGTTCAAATTCTTATAGAAAAGCCTATTTAATTAATCATAAGATTGAGCAACTTTCCTTTTTTTAGAGCATCCATCATCCTCAAGGCTGAACGTGGACATCTGGATCCAGCGTTCGCATATTATAATCACAAAAATTAAGGAACGCGACTGCACTTTAGAGTCAAGAGTGCGTAGTAAAGGTAACGGTCAAATCCCGTTATTTCGTCAGACAAGAGAAGCCCAAGTGTTGGCGGTGGGTGCTGTTGACTACTTACCTATCCTCTAGTCTATCATTTGAAAATTAGAATTAGTCCTTGGGTACTTGAGTTGGGATATCGCAATAGTTGGTTTGTTTCTGAAATTCACGCAAAACTACACAGGGAGTTTGTGAGCTAACAATCCATAATTTTGAATTGTTTGGAATGAGTATGTGCTATTTTCAAAGGATGGCAGAGAAACTTGTATATGTTAGTGTGAGTTGGGTATTTACCTCCCTTGGAAACGTATAATGGAAAAACTTTTTGACATAGGTAATCTAGAATTGTGGAATATCGCAATAGTTGATTTGTTTCTGAAGTTCGCGCAAAGCTTCACAAGGACTCAATGTGCTAGTTATCCCTAATGTACTCGATGGCTATCTGCTTTAGTCGTCCCTAATTTAGAACTGATAGACTAGTAGGAAGGCTAGCCAACATCACCAATCGTCACTTATTGGTCTATTCTAATCGAAGAGTGGGATTCACAATCACCTTATAACGCCCTCGCGACTGCAAAGGTGAGCATGTTTGTTGATGGAATTCGAACTTGCGGCTCGCAAATTGCAAGTTGAGCGCCATAACCGTAGGTCCATGCCAAGTTAATTTTGCATTGATAGGCTAAAGGGCAGGTAGCTAGTCAACAGCGCCACTCGCCAAATATTGTGCCACTCTAACCAAATACACCAACGGGACGTGAATTGTGAATCCTCAGATTCTCAGTCGAAAACGCTGACCCATGTAAGAATAAAGTTTTTTATTTGTTTACTTGTTTTGGCTTCTTTCCTTTTGTTGCCCATGTTCGAAATAATTATCTATATTAACATATTTTGAATTTACCGTTTATTATGGATATTTTTAACTTTATGTGGAATTGGACATCATTATACCACAAATACACACTGAAAACTTGAAACCCCCAGTGGCACAGCGGTATGTCTGCGGACTTTTATAAGAAGCCGGGTTTCGATACCCGTGGTGAGCATAGATAGCCCATTGTGTAGCTTTGTGCTTAATTACAAACAAACTGAACGAAGACTTGAAATTGTTGAGTGTTTTTATGGATCCATTAAAAGAACAAGTATGATAAAAAAATCGAATTTTATACAGACAAGTAGGAATATACATATATATATACATACATATATGCAAACCAGCTAGCTATAGTAATGTAGAAAGTTTTAATGCTATAAAAGATATTGAAAGAAGAAAGTCAAAACTACAAAACTGAGTTACTTAAAATTATCCCTGTTTTGGCAAATCACTGTAATTTTGTTAGTCTGAGCCAAAGTAGGGATAAAAAAAATTAAATTTTAAGTGACTTAGCTTTTTTGTAGTTTTGACTTTCTTGTTCTAATACTTTTTGTAGCATTACACTTTTATATTACTATAGCTAGCTAGTTTACGTATATATATATATATATTATTATACTTGTTTGTTTTCCTTTTATTAGCTACTAGCCAAAGTACCCGGCTTCGGTATTATTGATATTTTGCTGGTCAACTGTGTCTGTGTGTGTGTGTGTGCGTATTTTCAACCTATTTTAGTTATGAGATAGAGCCAAAAATCTTTCAAAGATTTTGTTTTTCACTGAAACCTATAAAAGTCATTAATTTTATGGTATAATAAAAATATTTGCTGTAAGTTAAGAGTTATTTATTTATTTACATCTTAATACTATATCATTGCACTGAGAATTTCACATCATATGTTATATTACATTTTTCT
>NW_013673807.1:25174-30215 GCF_000517525.1 Limulus polyphemus
CATTGCACTGAGAATTTCACATCATATGTTATATTACATTTTTCTATCACATTTTATCACTGCGTTTTGCAAACTTTTATCTTTGCCGTGCCTCAGGATAAACAATGTTGGTTGTTTTCCCATCTCGTGCCAAGATAAAAAAGTTCTTGCCATCACCAGCCCTGGAACAACCAACAAAAAGTTGGCCATGAGAAAGCATGGGCTTTACAGGTTGAGACCAACAACCCCTGCGCCTTGTTGATACCCATGACAAAGCTGAGTGGAACTGGGAAATGGAACCGCCTTAATTGAAATCGCAAGTCAGATGGCATATTTTGGCATTTTTACTATTTTGTTCTTTTTCAACAGTATTTGGCAGAAAATCTCCACATATTGTTCATTTAATAAATTAGAAAAAGATATGACAATTTTCTATAGACCTTCAGAAAGCTGAATTATTTTTAAGTCAAATCTATAAAGTATAAACTAATACCCAAGTGCACGCCCTCAGAATCCTGTTAGTACGCGTGCAAAATTTTAGGTCTCTAGGTTTTTTTCCTCTTGGAGCTATGGAGGTCACACACAGAGACACACAGACAAGCTATTTTATTATTCTAGATATTTATTAGCGCCAGCAATAATAAGGGTGGGGCGCGCGTAAACCCGATTCGATTTTATTACTCATCAGATCCTATACCAACCTACCTATAGCATTTATAATAGTGTATAGAGTATGAAACAATTATGAGTGTTCAGTGTAAGACAAGATTTTACAAGTTGAAACGAAACTAATAAAAATGGAGAATATAACCCATAGTAAAGAAAAAAGTAGCTGAAAGGTGTTTATAACAGTCTATGAAACGAACTGAAACTAAACTATGGCAAACTAAAGTAAATATAAAGTTGTAATGAAGACAAATTTAGCTGATAATGCAGAAACATCTTAAAGCGTATTCACAAAGTGATAAGCACATGGTTTTGAACGTACTGCGCATGCGTATTTAAGACCTAGATAAGTTGAGAAAGCCCACAGAAATTGTATTTAATGTAATGTTAATTTTTAGGAAATTACACGTAGGTTAAGTGTTGTTTTTGTGAAATACTTTTCAAACAAAAACCTAAAGTTGAAATCAAAGCCAGTTGTCACGTGATGACAACAAAATTGTGCCATCGTGTACCATACTCATTGCATTCAAAAGTTTGACTAAGTAAAAAAACAGGTAAGGTAATTCTGAATGAAAATGTCAATATGCAATTCGGACTCCTTGGACAAAGGCCTTTCTAAGGATATGAGATTTGTAGCGTTTGATAGAGAAATTTACGAGAAAAGTTCCGGACAGACAAACGCAAGCGTATTATTTATATAGATATTTTGCATCATACTTTGACTTAAACCAGTTTTAAATAAAACAGAGTAAAGGATATGTAACATTTTTCTATGCAATGAATTACGTTTTCCCTATGTACCTTGTACTTATTACTTCTATATATACAACAAATCGAGGCAGCCTTGCAAACAACAGCTCATACTTCATTCAAAGTTATTTTGTTAACATCTAGAAACGCATACGGTTACCAATTAGAACGTTATACATGTCTGTAAAATACGTGGGGCAAGAATATTTTAATAAAGATAGAAATAAACTGTGAACTGCATCAGATCATCTATATTTGGGTTTCTAGATGTTTCTCAAGTCCTCTTCTAAATATATATATATTCCTTTTAACGTTAGCAAGTTTCTGCATTACAATAAGGTTTGGTGAATTTCATGTCTTAATCAAATTTATGTTCAGCCATAAAGTTCAGTTTGCCAGGACAGTTCTTGAACAACATATATATGGTAATTAGCTGAACTTTTAAACTAAAGCCTATGTTGCAACTCATCCGTTTCTTTGTTTTGGCTATTAGTGTGAGGTTAGTTTAGAAAAAAAGTTATTATCTACAACAGGTCAAACATGATCAAATCAGTAGTGCTCCAGTGAATATTGAAGGTATATCTGAATGGTAACAAAAATCACTTTACAAATTTGCACATTTTGAATACTTTATAGTATAATAAAAGTATAACATTGCTATAAAATATTGAAAAAATCAAGTTCCAGAAGTACATATACTTATTACAGTAACATACAAACCAGTTGTAAAGTTAGTGCTATGGGTTTCAAAAACACTTCAATGTGTTTCAACGGCAGCAAACTAAACAAGGAAACACAATTTGAAATCAACTCTTAATACAAACATGATAAAACAAAATGACATTTTTAGTTTCTCTCCAGTAACATCAAACAGCTTAACTTACACCTAAGTCTCTTATTCCGGTCACTTGTCGATTAGATTGAACAATTTTATTAATACAGATTAAGGTTACTTTACAGGCGAGAATCATTTTTCTCTCTTTTGGAGTTGTAAGATGTACATTTACACCATATAAATGAATGTGAAAATAAAAATAGCTGGAAACATTTTTAATGAAGAAAGATAAAACTAGATAAACAAATATACAATACACGAATTTCACTTGTTCAATAAATAGGGTGGAAAGTGCATATACATTACACTTTTTTTCTGATTAAAAATGATTAACTGCTGACATTCTCTTCTCGATTCATGTTATCCAAGAAAGATTTCATCGAATTTATTGCGGTGCTTTTACCAAGTAAAGATTCTTCTATTTCTTGGCTTTCTCCGAGACTTGTGATAAAGTTTTTCAACTCTTCAACGGCATATGAGTCTGCAGTGTCAGAAAGAGAGCTCACCGGAGATAACGATTTGGGTGTGTCTCCAGTCAGAACCAAAAGACTTAAGTTATCTGGAACGTCAGCATCACAGGTCTGCTTAACGTGGCTCATATCACTTGAAGTTGAGTAGCGTGTCTCCTCAGTGACATGTTTAGTGTGAATCTCAGGAATAATAGCAGTTTCCTCATACTGGCTTTGTTCTGAAGAGGTGTACTCGGACAGCTCTTGACGACCAGCAGTCTGTAAGCTGGAGTTTCGTGTGCTGACCTTGGAACCAATTGTATCATTATGTAAGTTCGTAGGGTAATTGTTACATGTTTCTTTTCCGTCATGTGGAATAGTAAAGTTCGTAGTATGAGTGGCTTCTGATGCAAGAAGTCGCTGTTTTTCCTGTGGCAAAGTAGAACGGATAATGCTTAAGTTATGAGTGTGCTCAAATCCAGGACTGTTGATAACGCAATCATCCTCAGAAAATAAGAAGTGTGAATTACACTCTTTTGTATTATCACTGTCGTTTTTAAGAAGAGACCTAGTCTCTGAGATATGATCAATAAAAGCTTCTTTTTTCTCTTCATCACAGCACAACTGGGATTTATCCCCATCTCGAGTTTTATCTTCTTCGTAGATTTTCTTGGGATTTGGCGATTCGAAAAGTCTGGATCTAAGAAAATATCGAAATATTATAAGAATGTAGATTAGTTAGGTTTTCAATCTGTTTAAATTATTTACAAAAACAGCGGAATAATAATTGTAAATAACTAGTGTACGTTTCAAATCAATCCTAATTTTTCATAGTATCTTATCACGTAAGATATTTCACCAAAACACATTTTCTGAAAAATGTTTCAATTGGCAACTATAACAGTGTAAAAACGCTGCTATTCAATACATGAAAACTTCGTTCCTTTGTATAGGTCGAAGCCACTTTTTCTTCACGGTCAATAGTTTTGTTATATGACTTATCTTTACTATAAATTACAACTCTGCATTAAAAACTTCGAAAGTTAATTTTTAAGTTAGGGATAACTATATAAAAGTATTTGAATATATATATATATGTGTAAAAGTAATGTATACATTATTTTCGTACTAGCATCTGTAACATAAAATTAACATGTGTTAGACTAATATTTCTACATCAATAATGAAATGAATAAACATGCAGACCTCTGGATACGTTTATTTTTAATAGCTGTAACTAAAAACAAAAAACGGAGAGATAATTTAGTCACTATAAAAGTTACTTACAGTCTTGGTGCTGATATTCTTTGTGCATTCATTGGCCCAGAAACTTCAGCAGGTCCAATAAGCTTCTGAAGAGCTTCGACCCATAAATCTCGAGTTTCATTGTCAACAGCAGCCTGAAAAAAAAAAGGAAAAAATCCAATGATACTTTATCATGCAGCTTGTGTCATTTAATTATGTGTAACATTTATTACGTTAACTTACAAAATTATAGCCATTCAGACGAATTTTATGAATCATTACCATTGTAACTTTTATCACGTGGTACCTATATTATCAGCGGCTCCGGCAGAAATTTAGTTTTAGCATCTTTTTGGATGGATATATATGTATTTATATATATATACGTGTGTGTGAGTGAGTGGCAAAAATACGTAAAACGTTCGCTGCTGCTGACAATGAAATAATAACATTTGATACAAATATGTCTCCTAGTGACACGCTCCTGTAAATAATGTATTGTTACGTCTCCGTTTGTTAATTAACTTTCCGTAACTTCGTTCCGACGAAACTTTAGCGACACAAGTCCTTACTTAATAAAACTAGTTTATTCTTTCCGAATATAACTTTACGATACACTTAATTTCAACAATCGCGCTAAAACAAACGCTATAACAACGAACGTGCTCAATAATACTCTCTGACTGCAGATCAATTACTCACTGTCTACACACACATTACATTACACTCACGTTGTGAGCGTCTTATATACATATATACCAGACAAATATATATCTAGTAAATGCTAGGGCATTCACGAAGGAACAAGATACTTCTAGAAAATAGGTGGCGTCAAAATAGTCACGTGATCTCACTGACGCAACATTGCCCCTCCTTAGTATTGTTCGTCCCGAACAATAGCCACATACAATAAACCAATAACAATTAACAATAACTTAATTGTATGTACAGAATTACAATCACAAAATTACAATTTAATAAAGTCTCTTAATTTTACGGGACGTATCTTCTTCCGTACTGGTCTCCGTCTCGTTGGCTTCTGCTTCATGTGGGGTTCATCTGCTTCATCAGTATATGTCCTATCATCGGTAACAGTCACATCAGTGGTATTAACTTC
>NW_013673808.1:0-2751 GCF_000517525.1 Limulus polyphemus
CAAATAAATATCGGTGGAGGATGCTGTTGAGGAGCTATTGACATGTAGATCTATATATAGGAATACACTAAAATACTGAAATACTTTAAACATATTTCTAATTTTGACCGAGTTAAAATAGTTTCGAGCATTAATTACTAATTTATATTTTAAGTTTAAAAATATTTATTGTATATAAGTTGCTCTAGGCGTTGAAAATTCGCAGCTGCTATATTATTGATCTAACTGATTTATATGTCACTTCTATTCACTAACCATCGTTTGTATGTTACATTTCTTAACTAAGAATAACAATTGTAGCAAACGATCTCATATTTTGATACATATTACATTCAACTAATTTTATCATAGTTTCAGAAATATGTAATCTAGTAATTATAACAATTGTAGCAAACGATCTCATATTTTGATACATATTACATTCAACTAATTTTATCATAGTTTCAGAAATATGTAATCTAGTAATTATATTATTAATTATCTTGGAGGGGGCATTGAGGTATTTCAACATACATTAACATTTTAAATAAATAACTTAAACTCACCCGACAATGGTTTAAATATTACATTCAACTAATTTTATCATAGTTTCAGAAATATGTAATCTAGTAATTATATTATTAATTATCTTGGAGGGGGCATTGAGGTATTTCAACATACATTAACATTTTAAATAAATAACTTAAACTCACCCGACAATGGTTTAAATATTATGTCAAATATTTTAACGATCCCATTATATGATTGAAGTTTAAATACATAAAAAGTTATCAAAACTGATATTAAGTTTTAAACTTAAGTAATAATATATGAAGCTCAACAAGTTCTGGTTATTGTTTTGTTAACTATAAGCTTACAGCATGACCTTTACTATAAATGCTTTTATGATTCCATGTGTTATCAACAATAAATATACATATAAAAATATAAATATATCTTTAAATGAACCCAAGTTTCAAACACAAAAAAAGATAACTTTAAATAAAAAACATGGATAACTAACTTTAAAACTGAAGTTATTTTCTTTGTTTAAATATCAAAATATCAATAAACTATACCTTGAATACAGACGCTTTGTAAGAGAGAGATAAAAAATAAAACAACTCATTTATATTGGGCCTTTCTACTAGATTTGTACAAACAGGTTTTCCTGTCATCTATAGAATGTGAATGTCAGTGGTCAAGATTATTTTCTAGCTCTCAAAGTTCTAGTGAATAATTCAAAAACTGGTCAGAATTAATTGTTTTGGTTTTTCTGTGAATTGAACATTTACTAAGCTGGTGGTTTCGGTAGTTGTTTAAATGTTTGTTTTAGTTTTTCTGTGAATTGAACATTTACTAAACTGGTGGTTTCGATAGTTCCTTAGATGTTTGTTTTAGTTTTTCTGTGAATTGAACATTTACTAAGCTGGTGGTTTCGATAGTTGTTTAAATGTTTGTTTTAGTTTTTCTGTGAATTGAACATTTACTAAGCTGGTGGATTCGATAGTTGTTTAAATGTTTGTGGTTCATTCTTTATTTGTAACATGTGCTCTCCGCTATTTTTGTTAAACATGTTTTTTAGAGAGCTATTGATGACAAGAGGTTCAGAACTCCACAGTATGCTGTTTTGAAGGGTATAACGCTCTTTAGCTCAGTAATTTAACAGTACTAAAGAATTTTTCAAAATAAAATAGTAGAAACAACACTCTCTAGCTTTCGATCTGACTCTCTCAGAAACTTTTACTCATAAACCAGTTTTATTCTGGTGATTTTACGATGTAGACACACACATAAAGGAGAATTAATTGAAGAGTCTGCTACTTATCTTTAACGTATTTTTTATTGGATTGGTTCCAGGTTTTCTGACATTTTCTAGAATAAATAATTTAATTTGTCAATGTCATATATGATAGTCCCACTATTTCATCTGACAAAATTTGCAAGACTGTAATACGTGTAACAGACTCTTCAGTTAAAAGTACACAATGTGAAACCATTTAGAATACGATAATGTGTGTTAGGGACAAATGTTTGATGTATTTAGTTGATCAACTTGAAGTTTATAATCTAAACTTGTATCAGCAGCCAGGAAAGAAGTCGACCCAAACAAGTTTACTGGTGTTATGGTAAATATTTAGCTACAATCGCGATTTATTGCCTCCATTAAGCCACAAATCAAATCAATTGGTGTTCCATAAATTACGGTATTAGTCCAATGATATAAGACTTCTATTTTTTTAATACTTACACATCTACTCCACAAGTGCCATGGTATAAGCTAGAACACTCACGTGGGTCAGCGGCAATTTTATAGACTTGCAACGCTAAAATCTTCATATAGTCCATTGTAAATAAACTAACAAATATATATATTACAATTCTAACCCACTACGATCGTAATCTATTGCATACATTGAACCACATACCTGATCAAATGGTGTTTGGTATCTCTTAAGTTCCGGTTATAGTAGACTACTGTAACTGTAATATATTAGTAAACTCCTAAACCAATGGAACTATGGTATCCCATAAGCGATAACTTTAATCATCTGTACTTGTTACACAAGAAACCAAACTCATTCGAGTAATGGTATCCATTAACCACAAATCTAATTCACTGGATATATCCACTGATGTTATCCTTTAAACCAATGGCTTAATCCACTGATGTTATCCTTTAAAACAATGGCTTAATCCACTGATGTTATCCTTGAAACCAATGGCTTAATCCACTGATGTTATCCTTTAAACCAATGGCTTAATCCACTG
>NW_013673808.1:3144-3999 GCF_000517525.1 Limulus polyphemus
ACTGATGTTATCCTTAAACAATGGCTTAATCCACTGATGTTATCCTTTAAACCAATAACTTAATCCACTGATGTTATCCTTTAAAACAATGGCTTAATCCACTGATGTTATTCTTTAAAACAATGGCTTGTTCTACTGGTCTCATGCTGTCTTTACTGTAGAGATATTTCAAGTGTAAAAAAGTCCTTTGAACACACAAGAGAAATTTCATGTATGAATGACAGAGCGGCATGTCTCTCTTCTATGAATCACAAAAACAAGACGTGAGTCAACATAATCATGTGTCATCTTTGACATAAACACCTTAGAATATATATTTTTTCTCTTGGCTAGAGTTTGAGAAAAACACGTCATGCCCGATGACTCCTTGCCAAATAGAAGGACGAGAAGATTCATGAGATGGGTGATGTGGCACCTTTTATGTTAGTAAATGTGTTATACTGAATAAGGCTTAACGGGTGTGTATATTTACGTATATCTGAAGTTATACAAATTTATATCACCCATTATGGTAAAACGAAAACCTATAAATAATATCAAAAACAGTTGTTTCATTTTCAAATTATCCACACTTAAAAATACCATTTTCCGTTAGCATAGAAAGTGAACAACTCGAGATCTAAGAAATCAATAAAGTTAAGAGAGGTTTTACTGCATTATGAAGAAGGAAGTTTAGGGTAGTTTAAGTTAGTTTATCTAAGTTAAGAGAGGTTCTACTGCATTATGAAGAAGGAAGTTTAGGGTAGTTTAAGTTAGTTTATCTAAGTTAAGAGAGGTTTTACTGCATTATGAAGAAGAAAGATTAGGGTAGTTTAAGTTAGTTTATCTAAGTTAAGAGAGGTTTTACTGCATTAA
>NW_013673808.1:4999-10948 GCF_000517525.1 Limulus polyphemus
GTTTATCTAAGTTAAGAGAGGTTTTACTGCATTATGAAGAAGGAAGTTTAGAGTAGTTTAAGTTAGTTTATCTAAGTTAAGAGAGGTTTTACTGGATTATGAAGAAGGAAGTTTAGGGTAGTTTAAGTTAGTTTATCTAAGTTAAGAGAGGTTTTACTGGATTATGAAGAATGAAGTTTAGGGTAGTTTAAGTTAGTTTATCTAAGTTAAGAGAGGTTTTACTGCGTTATGAAGAAGGGAGTTTAGGGTAGTTTAAGTTAATTTATCTGTTCTGTGAATTTTCTCAGGTATCTGTACTTCTAACAGAATTCGTACATGGTGGGACATGGTAGTTTTTATCTAACTAAATGATACAACATTGGACTTTCTACTTCACTTTATAACAGCCTCTATTGATGTATGTTCTTATGGAGAATATTACATGCTTTGTTCATTTTTATTTTATTTATAACTTTATTTTTTTTCCGCTTTACAAGATAATCTAATTTATTTTAATTGTTTCCTTAAGTTTGATGTTGCAAATTATTCGTTTTTCCATTATTTTCATAACTTAAAATTCTCAAGCATTATTCATTTTAACAAATAATCGTACACGTGCATCATGATATATACTGAAGGAATATCATTGCTACGTTAAATTTACAGATTAAATAAGCAGGATCGAATTTCGACAATAATATCAATAAATACTAAAACATTAAACATCGAATACTTATAAACTACATTTTATACTGAGTCGTAAAAACACAATTTTATCGACATCTTTTGGATACTAAAGAAATCAGTTGCCTGTTTTATAAGCAACAACCAAAGAAAAGATAACTAGATGTAACAGGAAAAATAATTCTATTCACTCAAAGAAATTATTTTTTTAAAAGCTATAATGAAATAAAGTATTGTATTTAAAAACAAGAATAAAATATTAATCATCCAGCTAAACTTCTTCAGTTAAAAGGGAAAAAATCATTCTAATGACTTAGATATCACTAGAAGAAGTGACAATGACGTGGTATTTATGAAAGAGCAAAAGTTTAGCTCTGAAAGAAAATACACTGCAGCACCTAAGAACACGTAATAGTGAAGGAATCATGAAACAGTAAGAATTTCTTCGTGATAAAAATTTTTACCAATCTATCCGCATAAAACTTATGATCTGTTTGTTGAAACTAAGAAAAGTAATGTTCATATAATTAAAACAAATATTATCCTAGTTTAGTCTGCTTTTGTACTCTTTTAGTTGTTTTTATATGATCACATCAACGCTGTACCTTACCTCCTCTTAGTCAAAGTAGATTTGATCATAGTCACGTTTTAGAATGAAACGTTTTGTTTCATTGAGCAGTTATGTGAAACCCTAAGAGCAGTGGGGTAACTGTCCCTTTTGTAAATGATATCGTGAATCAAAACTCAGGAAAACTAACAACAAACTTGATTTCTTTATCCAAGTAATGTGGACTCCGATGTTTCAGCAAAATCCTTTAGATAAGTTGCATCAATTAACTTTTGATCCTTTAGATAAGTTGCATCAATAAACTTTTGATCCTTTAGATAAGTTGCATCAATTAACTTTTGATCCTTTAGATAAGTTGCATCAATTAATCTAAAGGATCAAAAGTTAATTGATGCAACTTATCTAAAGGATCAAAAGTTTAATTGATGCAACTTCTTTTGAGGAATTACAATTTGCGTATCCATTTCAGGGTTAAAACATTATTTTTGTACTAAAACATTTGTTATCCTTATAAGCTTTACAGAGTAAAACAAAAAACATGGATAAAAACCATAAAACAGACGTATTTCCACAGCTCATGTCGGTCCTATTAACGAGTGGACATTTAGACTGACTATAGTGAAAGTTTCAGAACTACATGTGAGATTCAATGGAACAAGAGTTTTATTAGCGACTTCTTTTGTCCAGTATAACGTTACTAGTGAAATGAAGATAAAAGCTGAATATCCGGAGTTCCGACACATTTAACGACCTGGAAACTATATTCTAATTTAATCAGTTTACGTTCCTAGCTGATGTTTCTGACAAACTATCCCCCTGGAATGTCTCTAGAGCAACTGCTATTGATAGAGTTGGAGGTTCATTACATGCTAATGTTGTAGATATAACTTGAATAGAAGTTCCCAGCAAACTATAACACCAGATACAGAAGTGTCAACACACCCATAAAAAGTAAATACAAATATACTTTTCTCGCTTCCTATGTAATATATGGTATGATTTGTTAAGCAGATTTTTAATTTATTAGGAACATCAGTTGTATTTAATTCTCCTAGAGAATTTGAGGCTTTATAAGAATATATAAAACGAAACAAGTAGTAAATAGATGAAATTTTCAGTTCATCATTTCTGTTTTAATCAATACAGTTAAGATATTGTGCAAATCTAATAAAATGTTTAATATTTTAGTTTTAGCTTTAACACGTTTCGGTCTTAGGCTTACATTAGATGCTATATTCAGAAATTAATTATATAACTTATGGTGATTTAATGTGTAATGACTACAGATTATAAAGTCACAAACTAAACAGAGTAATCGTCATAAAGAATGATAATAAGTACTTTAAGACAACTGATATATTATCCAGAGGAACAAAATCATTTTCTATCACTACTTCTGATCATTAAGACAACTGATATATTATCCAGAGGAACAAAATCATTTTCTATAACTACTTCTGATCATTAAGACAACTGATATATTATCCAGAGGAACAAAGTCATTTTCTATAACTACTTCTGATCATTAAGACAACTGATATATTATCCAGAGGAACAAAGTCATTTTCTATAACTACTTCTGATCATTAAGACAACTGATATATTATCAAGAGGAACAAAGTAATTTTCTATAACTACTTCTGATCATTAAGACAACTGATATATTATCAAGAGGAACAAAGTCATTTTCTATAACTACTTCTGATCATTAAGACAACTGATATATTATCGAAAGGAACAAAGTCATTTTCTATAACTACTTCTGATCATTAAGACAACTGATATATTATCAAAAGGAACAAAGTCATTTTCTATAACTACTTCTGATCATTAAGACAACTGATATATTATCAAAAGGAACAAAGTCATTTTCTATAACTACTTCTGATCATATTAGAAATTTTCGTGTGTGAAACATTGTAAGTATTATCAAAGAATCTATGTTCTTTATTCAACATATGATAATTACTTCAGGGGTCGATGATGAATTCCACACCACTTGATCTTCATTTACTAATGGGATCAGCCTCCAAATCCTTTCTAGCATGGGATGTATTGAATATCTCGATCCCGAGCATGCTAATCCCGGAAGCTAACGCTTGAAGGATGATACAGTAAGACTGACAGAACTTTTAAACGCTTCGTTCTTAACTGTTTCATTCAATTAGATTTCATTGCTGTAGCATTTTGTTAAACACCGTTGATGACGTGACCTTTAGCTCAATATTAGCTTTTCAAGATATCTGGGTTACGAGAATTAGTTTTCGTTGAAGCGTTGTTTGCATTAGTCATTTGTGTTTTAAAAGGAAAACCTCGTCCGAAGTGATCCATTTTACAACAAGAAAAACTGTAATCACCTTTACAGATAATGTTGTTTTGTTTTTAAGACAAACGTGATGAAACATGACAACAACACTGATAATATTTTTAAATTGTCACTCTTGACGTTTCGTTGCAGTATCCGATACGAAAAGTTTGGGATATAACACAAATATTTTACTGTAACGCTCTTAATATCATTGATGTATGACATAGAAAAATATATAATATTAAACTCTCCGTTATCTAGATTTTACAAGAAATTATCAGGCAGTGGAACATAATTTGTTCGACTTTAACACGAATCCAAAACTTTAATAATTCTCAGACTGATTCGTACTATCTAAAACCTGAAAACATAAACAAATCTTTGGATAATAAATCGGAACCACAACATTCAGTGGTCATCATATATCATTTCTTATCCAACATTACCAAATATGATTCGTACTATCTAAAACCTGAAAACATAAACAAATCTTTGGATAATAAATCGGAACCACAACATTCAGTGGTCATCATATATCATTTCTTATCCAACATTACCAAATATGATTCGTACTATCTAAAACCTGAAAACATAAACAAATCTTTGGATAATAAATCGGAACCACAACATTCAGTGGTCATCATCTTTTCGGTTGAACTAGCTGAGTTGGTGAGAATTGATATATGCAGTTCTTACTTTGTTTCAGTTACGAATATCACTGGCAGAGGATTTGTTTTTGACAACCTATAAACTACCCCGTTCACGACAACAAATAACACATTAACCATACATTCTTTGATAACCACAAAACTACTTTACTTTACTCATTTATACTCAGGCCTCAAGTCGGTAATTTATAGAAATCCCTGAGCGTTTTGCAGTTTCTCAGAGACATTACCTCTCCCTATGAACTTAACAGATGTGTGTAGTCTTTCATATTTCATTGTTCTTGTATGTTGGTCTGACTTGTTCCTTTTCATGAATGGCAGATATTTCGGCTTGACATACTTAGTCATTTAATGGCATGTTGATTGTATGCAAATATTATTACTTTTTCATGATGCTCTATATATCTTAATGACTTTAGGTCTTCAGATACGCTTTTCACATTTTTTATGTCAAGCTCAATGTCTCGTACTGACGTAACATAAATGAAGTATTATTAATAATTAATGGCTTCTAACAGTGACGTAGAAAATTTGAGAATATGAATATTATGTATTCTTTAGATCTGTGTCATGATACATTGTGACATAAATTTCCTGAAAATTGTATTTCGCTTAAAATACATCCGATAGGAAATGTAGATATTTTTCTATTATAGTTTAAAATTTTTTGTTTATATTATAAATTTCTAAAAATTACATTTCTTCTCTGAAAAAGTATGATTTGGGTGCAAATATTTATAAGTTGTGAAATGAACGTGAAATCATTGTTTTGTACTCAAATTTGAACCATGTACTGCAGTTTGCTTCGAGCAAGTTAACTGTTGTTTTAGCGCATAGCTACATAGTTGGCTATTTGCGGTCTCTCCTCTGTAGGAATCGAGCCCTGGATTTCGGTGTTGTCAGTCCGTAAACTTACTTCTGACTCACCGAGGGACCAAGTTAACTGAACATGTTGTTCACTAAAGTTAATTAACTTCTTCCACAGAATCTTGTGGTGGATCGGAGATTTTTGCCAACAGTTCCAAACGTTTTCTTCAAATTACGCATCGGATGGAATTTATTCTAAAACTTATTTTCAAAGCAGTAAATAATTGTAATTAATTGTTTTTTCCTAAAATTAAATTAAAATAATTAGATGTAAAATATTAGATCTGAATGGATATGAAAACAACATTTTATATAAAAAATTATACTTAGCTTAACAAAGCTTAACAAAAAAGTTAAAATATTTTTAACTCTCTGCTATTAGTAAGTGAGGACATTTCCGTTGGCATGGCAACGTTCAAAAATGCTATGGATCTGTCAACAGTGCGTGAATCATCCGTCGTGTGGAAAGTACGCGCCACGTCACTAGTTAGTTGCTGGAAGATACGGAGGAGAACTGTGGTAACAAACTGGGGAGTTTCCAAAGAAAATAAAAAAAGCTATAAAAGAAACGGAGAAAAAAGACAGACACTAGTGTCTATCTTCAAAACCAGATATTAAACAATCAGTGTTATTTTCGTGTTTTTTTAATAACTTTAAACCAATTTGTTGCATGGGATTGGAATATGCCGCATATTTAATACCTGCTTAGATAACAAACTTAGATACAGAAATCATAGAAATATATAACCAATATAAACTATTTTGTTTAGAAAATACTATTTATATATATATATATATAAGAAATATTAAGAATAATATATACGAGACTACAAACAACTTAAAGTACGTTATTTTTAGTAACTTAAAAAAAACTA
>NW_013673808.1:11175-22170 GCF_000517525.1 Limulus polyphemus
AAATATTAAGAATAATATATACGAGACTCAAACAACTTAAAGCGTTATTTTGTGTACTTAAAAAAAAAAACCTGATTTAACACCGATTTCCAAAATTCCAAAATAACCGAACTTAAGTCTCAAATAACTATTAGCAAGTGTTCTTTTATATATTTCGAGCATACATTAACAACATTTGTCATAACTCAAATATAAATATGTCTCAAACAAACAATAATTGTTTCTAGAGACAAACGTAAACAATAACAAGTTATATAAGACAACTTGTTTTAAGATAAAAAGCTCACAATGTGCTACCTGCGCTCTGCCAATCACGGGATCGAACCCAATTTTAGCATTATAAGCCCTTAACTTTAGCAATAAACCAACTAAGAGGCATATAAGTGTCAAACAATTTTTTTACCGACATACCTATACAAGTGTCAAACAAACTTACAATTGTTTCTGCATACATGAGTTAAAAACTGTGTCTAAAGACAAACGTTTCCCCAAAAGTGATTAATAATTTTGAACTGTCCTTGTTCGACTGAATAGTAGGATTTGACCGTCACTTTTATGTGCACCCATGGACAACGCGAAAAAAGAATCCTTAGATTCCTAGTCCGGACATGCTGACCACTGAACTAGACCCAGTCCATCTTTCAAGGTATAGCAAATACTGATCATAAAATATTTATGAATACATATTCGTTTATTTTTTACTATACTTATAATTTTTAAATAAAATATTTAAATTTTACAAATTTGGTATTACAGAAATACATAGAGTTACTTTGTTTTAATTTAGAAACGTGATTATTTATTTGTTCACAAACTTGTATCTATATTTTAAAAAATTCGCTTTCGTTGCGTTAACACCCGTGTCCAGCTATTGCGCCTGGATAACCAGCTTTCAACTGAATTAACCTTGTTCTCAAACCAGTCAAGGGCAATCAATCCCCTTCGGTATTTCTTGGTCTTTACTAGAGAATTCCACAAGTCTTCTCCTAATGATTGCTATGATCTCATCAATCGTATAAAGAAAGTTTTGAAGACTGTCTCTCACTTCTTTCTAAACGGGAGTGACATTGATAATTAGCTTGTCCAAACTTGTACATTTCTAATAAAGTTTCTTTCATTCAAGCCGTCTCCAAACCTTATTTTCTAAACCGTGGGTTCTTCGTCATCGTATAAAGAAAGTTTTGAAGACTGTCTCTCACTTCTTTCTAAACGGGAGTGACATTGATAATTAGCTTGTCCAAACTTGTACATTTCTAATAAAGTTTCTTTCATTCAAGCCGTCTCCAAACCTTATTTTCTAAACCGTGGGTTCTTCGTCATCAAATCTGAATGAGATTTAGATGTACACTTGGAAAAAAATGTTTGGCTAGCTTCTTGTTAGAGTAGGATATTGGAATTTACCTGTCGCTTCTCAGATAATATCACATAATAATATCGCTGATAATATAACAGTGTAATGAATGAGAAAGTGCTGTGAATTTTTGTTATTGTGGAATTTCTAAATTTTGTTTTCTTAATTTTCTTTATTATGTTGATGTACCTAAGTTAAGACTTCAGAAAATGTGGAAATAATATTTTCCAAATTAAGTACTTGTGAGTGAGAAGAGGAGTTAGTCACTGAAAGGAAACTGAAATCAGTTAATTCAGTACAACCCAGAGAAAAATTCATTTCTTAAACACTGACCATATAAGTTCACGTGGACAATTTATGTCTAGGATCTAAATCTAGCTACAAGTTCAGAAGACATCAAAACTATAGCTATGACTTACCAAGCTTATCACTTATCAATTTCTTCTTGTGGATATGAACTGAAAATTGCTAATAGTTGTTATGGTGGTTTTCAGTCTGAACACCTTGAGGACGAGTGGGACAGTCTGTAAAGGGCTCCCAACGTATTCCTGATCATTGCAGTAAAGACCCATTAGCTAGTCAGTGTCACCAGTGGCTGAGCTATGGTAGGTAATGACCCACGGTGCAGCTAAGATCCTCTCCTGGAAGCTCAATGTCAAGTACAGCAGAGCAACAACGTGTTTGTCATATCTACATAACTGAGACCATTCTTAAGGATATCAAAATCTCTAGGAAACAGCAGGAGCTGGGTCTGTTGATGACATAGATGGTTTGACCGTTTGTTGGTTAGGATATCAACATCGTTTATCTGTATATTTGCTGTCACAGCTCAATGGATGAAAAATAAAAAGGATAATGCCACAAGAGGAGAGCAGGTGAACATTTGTGCCACTTATTTAAATGTTTCAAGCAGGTAACTAACATTAAAGGTGTGCTATTCTATGGTTCACTGATTTCCGTTAAAATAATTGAGTAGAAACTATAGAATAACACGAGGCTCACCAAAAATATTTCACGAAGTTAAAATCGATATTCTCAGACTTAGAATCAGTTCGAAGAAAAGAAAGAGATTGAATGTTAAACACGGTGAAACAATCTTTATTATCAACAAAAAAACAAAAACCTAAGGCCAAAACTGTCCTTTGTGACACCTTTATTGAAGGGCTGTCCATCTTATATCTCATATAAAATCCGTATATATCTCTGTTAAATTATTATCCTGAGAAAACATGGCATACTGTAGTAAAAACAACATTGTCATTCTTCTCTAGTTGTAGGTGCTAATCACGTGACTGGTGGTCATTCTCTCTTCAAAATGAGAGATGTTGTATCCTTGGAGCATCAGCTGACTTGCTAATGGAAAAGATCATTGTCTATTTGTATACAATATATTCTTCGTCACAGCAATCTTTCCACAATAAAGTACATGTGACACCCTAGCTAAATAATCTATTTTCAAGAGTAACTAGGATGAGAGAAACGTAGAGGCTCCCTTGATTACACACACACAATCCGGTATAGACGTTTAGATTTTTTTTATCAGTCAAGGGATAGGAAACCCATGATATGCTTGTATACCACAATGGATGGACACAAGAACTGGTAGTGCAACGCCAGATTAAGACTAGATTGCATCATAGGGCATGAGAAATGGAGAAGTATTGCCCTATAACTACCTGTTTCTTCACTATCCAAGAATAGGCACTGCATAATTATAGATCACATATTTATAACATGGCTACAACTTGAGCACAACTTGCATCATAGGGCATGAGAAATGGAGAAGTATTCCCCTATAACTACCTGTTTCTCCACTATCCAAGAATAGGCACTGCATAATTATAGATCACATCCAAGAATAGGCACTGCATAATTATAGATCACATATTTATAACATGGCTACAACTTGAGCACAACTTGCATCATAGGGCATGAGAAATGGAGAAGTATTCCTCTATAACTACCTGTTTCTCCACTATCCAAGAATAGGCACTGCATAATTATAGATCACATATTTATAACATGGCTACGACTTGATCTTTAATCTTCCATGTTTTTACTCTCCATAATGTTATAAATGGTAAAGTTCCCTTAAATTATCAAACTTATTTTTACGACACCTATTCTCAACACAAATTCAGTACCTTTCACTACATTTGCAATTTAAGCATCTTTTTGTTTGAGTGATTAACAAATACACAAAACCTTTAGTTCTGAAGAAACGCTATCAATATTTTTTTATCTAGAAAATATGTCTATATGAAATAATAATGAGTATAATACGATACAAATATTCCCATTCTCTTTAAACCAGGCTGTTTCCTATCAGTGCCATAAATTCTGCTCTGCCTTTGTGGCGTCCTGAAGCTTTGGTACTATTGGCTATGGTCTAGTTGGCCTAATGAATACTATGGCCCTGGTGCTGAGCCTTAATACTTGAATATTTGATGCCATCTGGAATACAGTTATAGCTGAGTTGTGATTCTATTTTTAGTCAATAGAAAACTGAGCCACCTATCTGAAGTAAGCAAAAACACAAGAAAACTGGTCACTTCTTTTATGGATGATCTGTACCACCTACACAAGATGGTAGTTGTGTATCATAGGGATATTATTGTGGATAAGTTTAATGAAGATCTACAAAGTAAGTCTATGTAGCACCATATGGGTCTTAGAGATATTCTAACAAGGGCCATTAGTGTGACAGCTAGATTTGAGATAGTTATATCAAGCTACTTACAGCCCACAGTTATAACTGCAGTGGCACCACTTCACCAATAAATTTTGGAGATGATAGAATCTTGAAATACTTATGTTTTGGACAGTAAGTGATTTTTCAGAGCTCCCTGCACTGAAATCGAGTGGATATAGGTAAGTAATGTAATACAACTTTTGGAGAGTGTCTGGTCATCTCTAATTGTGACTGTGTAGGAAAAAAGGGTATAACAATATTATGTATGGTATTTAGGTGAATGAGTATGGCATTGCCTTTCTGTAAAGCTGCAGCATTCAATATAACTTGTATTATGCCCTAAGGCCTGTAAAGTGTGTCTGTCACTTTTGAAACACTGTAATGAGAGAAATGTCTCATCTATGTAGATATAATGTTTCTGGTGGTTCACTCTGCTGCTGATAATTTTAAAATGATTTTTCAGCATATAAGAAAAGTGAGAAAATTTGTCCCCATGCATATTCAAGTGGAATTACTCAATCACGTTGTTGGAAGGAATAGAGTGTCTATAGATACTCAAAAAATTGTAGTTCTATTCACTAGCTGAAACTGTGATGAAATGTGAGCCTCATAGTTTTTATAGGTTTACATCACACTATCAACATTTTGTGGCCAATATCTCTAGAATAGCTGTTCTTACTAAATTTGAAACACATTCTAAGTCAACTGAAGACTGTGACCAAGCATTTGAAGCTCCATTGTTAGATGATTCCAGACAATACTGTCCATCCATCCTAAATGTTGATTCTGACGTTGGTCTGGTGGAACCAGTGATGTTTCACAACTGCAAAACAGAGTGGAGTATTTAATTGCATTTTCTAGTCATATGTAGCTATTGCATATCATTGCCAATGACGAGTTTCACCCAAATGCAGTGCTCACCAAGTTGGCTGGGACACAACAAGCATAGTAGCGATCAGAAAATTTTGAAAACTAAGGTGAAATTGTAGGTAGTCAGACTTTCTAAGAAACATCATAGCTTAATTATTCCAGCCATTACAGTGTCTATTATATTCCAGCTGGCCTGTTGAGCTCTATATTGAGTGAAACGCATCGTCAGCAATAGATACAGTGAACACAGTGTAACTGGAATACTATTATTATACACTCTTCAAGTTCTTGAAAATCCCTAAGAAAGTGTGTATGGAATACAGGTTAAAAAATATAATAGGCCCAATATTAATGTCTAATGACAAGTAAACTAATCATGATCATGCTTCGCCAGCTTGAGAAAGATGTTTCCACAATAAGAATACTATCACTATTTGATGATAAGTAACTTACCATTTGAGTGAAACATGCACAAGAAATTTTCTTTTGAACTTTACAAACCCAGAAAATATTATTGTAGTTTGGATAAAAACATTGTAGAGTATCCCTTCTTTGTGCATTGTTGTCTAGGACAACAGCATGGTAACAGATGATGAAACATATCTGTTTAGTAAATGTTCAGATCCTGGATAGTGTGGGTACAAAAGCTATTGCAATAGCAGTGATGGTAGACCATACAAATGGGGATAATTTCATTATTATCTGAAACCAGGAGCTTGGATTCAGCTACTGAAGGACCCGATTTGGCTAATAAACTATTTTCCATGCAGAAAGGTGAAGCATACCCATCATAGATTGACAAATGCAGCATGAATGCATCTAACATGTGGCACTTCTATAAGTAACTGTGAGTACACGATGTGTGACATGTCTTTGTCAGAAACCATCAGGTTATGATTCTGGATCAACAATACATTTAGTTGCGATAATGGGTCAAAAGGATAAAGTATATCAGACTTTGGAAGGTTCAAGGAAAGGAAGATGCCAAGTGTTTCTAACACTTATGTTAATGTACAAAAGTGTTTTAGATTGCATTGACAATAAGATGCATCATCTATGTGGATAGCATTTTGTTTTTGATGAAGATCTTTGATGGTTTCCACTTTTGCATTACTAATGCAAAGAACGTCAATATATTGTCATTAGAGTTGTGACACATTTTGCAGAGACCTTCCCTTATAAGCCTGTCAGCTATTGTGTTTAGCTCTACTTTTGCATGGCCTGGTAAATCTATACTTCTGGTGACCAATACTCAGTCACACATATGTTGATGACACTGTATATATGTGGTTTCTTGCTTTTAACAATTCAGAAAAGAGCTTGCTTTTTGACTCCCAAACCCATCCTTGTGCTCCTTGTAGAAACTTTGAATGTTCCAACAGCTTTATGAAGAAAGTTGTTGCTCCATAAGATGATAAACGCCCAATCAACTTTCTCACAATCTGCGATGTAGGAACCATATGTGGCTATGACAACAGGTGGCTGTCCACCATGGTTTTTAAATACGTGTTGACAAGCTTTTCATGAATCATATACTGCTGTATCCAATCTCTACCTTTTTTTCCAAGTGCAAGATATTTATTCCACGTGGGAAAATCTAGGATGTGATAGTCACTATAGTATTATTGTTACTATGGTGCCGAGTGTTGTGGGTTTGACAAATCACAAATGGTGGTCAGAAGTCATAATGTAACTGTGATTATTAGTAGGAGCTTTAGACATTAAGTGCTCATTTTACTATTATTGTCATTCTGTGTATTTATATTGATCTGTAATGTAATGGGAAGTACAAATGTTATTCCAGATTGCGTGAATTTTAGCTAAAAAGTCTTAGTTCTGTTGATTTCTGCCTGTAAGTGCATGTATTATGACACTAAAATTATTTAGTTTATCAACTTATAGAAGGCAGTACAGTACTGATTAACACGAGTATTTGAGCACAACTGATTGGACTGATGTATTAGGTAACTGTGGGTATTTCACTGTCATTGGGCAATACAGGGTTAAGTATGTTATAGTAAAATAATTTTGAATATGCAAACTAGAAAGTCACTTAACAACCACAGTTGATATAAAATCTTAGTAGAATGGTATGTATCAAAACTACATTTTGACACTGTTTGACATTTTTTAGTTAATATGATGCCAGTGTATAACCGCCCGTTCTGATGAAAAATATGAAGACACTGAAATCAAATATATTTGTTCAGATCAAGGACTTGGAATTTTGGAGATGGGACTACATTTGTAATTAATGGCATTTGAAAAAAAGAAATATGAATTAACTTGGGGTACAAGAACCATCAAGGAAGAAGACCGCAACAAGTCATATCTCAGCTGTGAAAAGCAAAGTCTTGTAACAGGTTCATCTACGATCAAAAAAGTAAGTGTAAAGCCATCCAGGCGCCCCAAGCAACAATGCACAACACAATCAAGAAGAATCTCCATCTGAAAAAGTAAGAAAGTTAGTTCCACAGCATATCTGTTCGACCACCACACTTGGAGAATGAGATGGGTATTCCTGCTGCTGCACTGAAAGACATAAAAATGTAGTTGCTGGACACAGCACCTATTGTCAGACTACTGAAATAGCCCCTAGGAAATCATCATCTTTATACTATATATGCATTATGGAAAGCTAGCAGGGAGGAATAGCGTGAGTGATTGGCTTTGAGCATAACAACCTTGTTCCCAGAGCATTTTGCAATGAGAAACTACATTGTAGAGCTAGTGTAAAGATCTATGGTTGTCAGATAGAGCATGGCTGGCTGTGGCAAAGTGGACTGTAATGATGGGGTGAGGTTCAAGAAATTCTTTAATACATTATACTCAATTTCTATAGAATATAGCTGGCACCCTCACAAGCATCAGCCAACATCTCTTGGTCCTTAAGACCTATGTATACAAGTTCAAAACTGAATTAGCTTCTGTTATTAGTTTAACTAAGTTTGAAGGAAACTAAAGTAATACTATACAAATGCTATTTACATACCTTTCAGAATCACAGTTCAAACTATAATGTGTTCAACAAAGCTTAAAACATCAACATCTTAACATTCAGTGTGTTTGATTAATCCAAGGGACACAATGGAAATTAACAAAAGCGTAGTGTAAAATATATCATATAGTGTATCTTAGCTAAACTAACGAGAGAAAGAACCACAAGGTTTACTCCATACTCTGTAGGACTGAAAAAGATATGTGAAAGTATCTTGGTCTTTGTACTAATATTTTGTTCCAAAAGTATGGTGGTTTTCTCATGAATAAAAGTGAATTTAATATCATAATGTATTTTCAGCACTACGCACATATAGACCATATATGCAAAATATCATATGTTTATATATAAATACAGTACTACACATAAACACAATTATTACATATACAGATTGTTAAGTATGTTATCATCAGGTTTTGTAGGTATGTGTGGATGGGCAAAATTCTCTACAGTAAGTGTCTTTGACTTGTTGGCGATAGATTTCAACAATAAACAAACAGCACACAGTTCACTTGTTTTAAAATAATATGTTAAAACAAGTCAAATGTATATATAAATGTTCGTTACATAGTTAATCACCACAGTTGTACTCAGAGCTTTAAATAGGCATCTCTTTTCATTAAAGTCCACAAAGGCTGGTTCAGTTACATTAGAACACAATTGACAAGACGAATTATTCTCCTCTGCTGTTACAATAAAATTGATGAAAATTTCACTTACGTTACACTGTTAATTACCACACTTGTATCCAGATATTTAAATAATTGTCTATTATCGTCAAAAGTTCAAACAGGTTTGTTCAATTACCTTAGAACACAATTGACAAGACAAATTATTCTTCTCTACTCTGTTATTATAATACAGTCCGTGATCATTTCATTTTAAAAAAGCAATACTATACAATTTCATAGATAAACTTACAAACACACAGTCTAGATCTAGTTATCTTTAACTAGCTTTACTTGCTTTCACTTAACTTCACTTGAATTACATTTTGAATGCGGTTTATAAATAGCTCAACTGAGGCATAAAACTTTCTACACACTACAAGGTATTATGATGTAACAATACTCGATCAAAACAACGAGAAAAACTTGACACAATAATACAAGTGCCAAATCACCAGAATGAAACTACACAATGTATGTGAACAAACCTGCAATTAACTATCACTTCTAAAAATAACTAAATTTAACACTCGTGTAATATAAAAATTATCTAATTCAGAAAACTTGCATTAAATTTAAAACAGTCATGTATATCTAACAATAAGCTCCTCTTCAAGAAAAATACTTACAATATTTTAATACTATATACAGATTTTCAACTCATGCACAAAGTCTACTCATACAGTCTTCACCAACATTTGCTGTCCCTTGATGGTTTCAATGCAGAATCTATGGTTCTGGAGGTACACCATCTCGTGAGTCTCGCACTGACAATTTTCACTTCTGGATGTATGTATGTGGCTAATGGTCTGTCTGAATGATGAACTCTTTCTTGTAGAAGTAATTCTGGGATTTATGGATGGTAAGGATGATGGCCAGACACTCTCATTCAATTACAGGCTAGTTCTTCTCACTACTTAACAGCTTTTTACTGACATACATTACAGGAAACACTCCATCTTCATGCTCTTGCAGAAGTATTTCTCCAGTTCCAAAATCTGATGCATCGGCTGAACGATGAATGGTTTGTTGAATTCTGGTGTTCTAAGGATTGGCAAACTTCCTAAAATGTTCATCAACTTCTTGAATGTCATCTACTGTGGTTTTTCTCACTGTATCATATTAAGTTGGCCTTTCTATCAGTGATTGCAAAGACTTCATTGTAGTTTGGAATGAACTTCCTATAGTATCGTGCTAACACCAGGTAAGATTTGACTTGCTGCTTGATCATTGGGGTTGTATGCGGGTTTGCTTCTCTTCTTCCATAGTTATTTGTTGGTCACCCACTTTGTGACCAACAAAGTCCAGTACAGAATAGCTTATGTAGCACTTAAATGGTCTGATGGTCAGACCTGCTACTCCCACTTGCCTGAACAAAACTCTGAGTTTATTCAGGTAGTCTTCCCATCTGACTGTGTGGGTCAGAATGTCATCCACATAGTGCTCGATGTTGGTAGTTTTATGCAACATCTTCCTCGTCATGGGGTTCAATGCTGCTGTGAAGATATCTGCATACTGGCACACTGGCACAATAGATCTTGTAACTCTTTCTTCTGCTTACCAGTCAGTTTTTCACTAATGTTGATGTCTTTTTATGTCTCATCTCCACCCAATGGTCTTAAGTCTAATAGGTTTACTAACAAAAATGGCATCCTCTTGAACTGGTAGCATCCATTTCCATCTGGTGTCATAAAGATTGTCTTCTCTTTAGATTCTGTCTCCATCGGGATCTGCCAGTAACCTTTACTGGGGCCAGTCTTGGAAAATAACTTGGCCCCGTATAGTTTCGCGATGGTAACCTCGGGGTTACCTGTAGGTTTGGAATCGAGCTTCGTCACGAGATTCAACTTCCAAAAATCTATGCAGAAGTAGTTTGAGCCATCCTTCTTCTTCATGATTACAATTGCTGAACAGTGCTATTAGTGATTTCTTCTTCACATTTGGTATGCCATATGAACTGCATTCAGATCAATGCCGTAACTTTGAATCAGCTGTGTTCCAAGAATGCTGCAAGTTGTTTGGCATCCGAAAGACCAGGACAATGCTACTTCACCCACAGTCTGATGGGATGATAGAAAAGTACAACTGGACACTGGGACAGGAATTGGCAAAGTTTTGTAATAGCCGCCAAAATGACTGGGATGTCTTACTCCCTCCACTGTTGATGGCCTATAGGACAGCAGAGCATGAAACCACTGGATACACTCCAGCAAAGTTGATGTTTGGTCGGGAACTTCGGTTGCCAGTGGATCTGTTAACAGGACGCCCACCTTATGAAGAGTTGCCTGAGAATGTGTCAGAGTTTGTGAAAGTGTTATCGGAAAGGATGGATGATATTCACCATCAAGTGCATTCAAATCTGAAAACGTCTGCTGATTCGATTTTTTGATAAGAGATCTACTGAAGTCAGCTTTGA
>NW_013673808.1:22825-31627 GCF_000517525.1 Limulus polyphemus
CTATTCAGTTTTGAGAAGAGAAACGGTGAAGCTCTTGATAAAGTTACTACCACTGATGTGATTGTTACCGACGGTAGAAAATTTCCTGAGGAACCAGATGAACCCCATATGAAGCAGAAGCCAACGAGACGGAGACTAGTACGGAAGAAGATACGTCCCGTAAAATTAAGAGACTTAGTTGAATTGTAATTCTGTGTTTGTAATTCTGTACATTTAATTAAGTTATTGTTAATTGTTATTGGTTTAATGTAAGTGGCTATTGTTTGGGACGAACAATACTAAGGAAGGGTCAGCGTGGCGTCAGCGGAAGTCACGTGACTAGTATCACGCCACGTCCTTCTCGAACATTCACGTCCCTTCCTTAAATCTCGGGATCCTTCTAGATATAGTGTAGTCTTGTATATATAATACGGTCACAAAGTGACGGCAACAATGTGTGTAATTGAACTGAGTATTGTTGAGTCGAGCACGTGAGACGTTCGTTAAGAATTATAGCGTTTGTTATATTGCGACTGTTGAAATTAAGTGTATCGCAAAGTTATGTTCAGAAGGAATAAACCAGTTTTATTGAAGAAAGAACTTGTTTCGCTAAAGTTTCCTCGGATGAATTTACGGAAAATTAACTAACGAACGGAGACGTAACAATACTATCTAAATCATAAGATTTGCATTAAACTTAAACAGTCGTGTATACCTAACAGTGATATTAAAATAATTTTGGAGCCTCAAAATATCATTAAAATCCATGATGGTTGAATGGAAGGTATGATTGGAAGCTTTACGTTGGCCTCAGCATCAAAGGATTTGTCATGGTTTTGCTTTCTTTGGCTATCTTACACATTAAAATATCTGTTGATTTGAGGGTGAAGCTTGAGTCTTCGTCTATTTATCGTCCTTCCTTATCAGACTGTTAATGACTCCAAGAGATATGCCCACATTGTTTACTTTTTTGTATCTGAAGATTTTACTATGTGATAATACTTTTCATTTTGCAGATGAGGACATTACTCCTGATTGGCTAGGAATTGAATGTTGCTGTTCGAAATGTTCAGCTCTGCGAGATTTTCCTCTTTCAAAGAGATATTGAAAAGTAATTTATTTGAAACATTATGACTTTAGCTCTACATCATTTAACAGTCTCGCTGTATGAATATTTAGAAAGAGCTCTAACGTTGTTATATTATTATTAATGTCATAATTTATATTTCTATAACTAGTATAAAATATATCTTAATTCAAATATATTCATGTATTTTTTAATTCCCATGCAGGTGCTTTGCATACACTTGTGACATCCTAGTAAATTGGATGTACAAAAATTGTAAACATTTTGTAAACAACTTTTCTCCTTGCTTAGATAAACATTACATACTACAATGGCTGTCCCATGCAATCTTGTATCAGATTGACTCTTTCTGGTGAATGAAATAAGCCCATTTCAAGGGATAACATAAACACTTGTGCAGGTTATTATGAGTTGGGAAGTTCTCTTATTTGTATACTCTTATCTGGAATTAATTGTTCGTATAAATAATCTTAGAATTTTGGGATACCACACAAGGACCTTGATCTGATATGAAAATGTAGTATTTATTCATTTTTCGCTGTTTTCTTGTCTTTGTACAGAATTGGAACACGCTCTTCAGCTCCAGAAAGCAGACAGAAATCATTATATAAAACAAGAAACTGGCTAGCAGGTAGGAAGTATTGTTTGCTTGTGCTATTTGTCTTCTTTGCTGTCTGTGTTCATTATGAGTCTCTGTATGATATCTCGAAAACCTACATTTCGTCGATAACTCATATCTTTCTCTAAGACATCAGTATACTGTCAAATAATAGGGAAATCATCGTGAGACAAATTTGAAACTGTCAAGCTGTTATTATACAATGCAATTAATTCTCTGTATACTTGTTTGTGATAATATTTAATCTTACATCTACTTAGTACAAACCCTCATTGTATAATAGTGGTGTGTGTACATTACAGAGCAGTTAGCATGGTTTAATCACATCGATAGCGCACATGGTTATTCAACTGTGAGACTGAACCGCTGTCACAAGTCATACAAGATGCTGCTTACATAAGAATGGTCTAGCCCGACTAGTGGTGTGTGTACATTACAGAGCAGTTAGCATGGTTTAATCACATCGATAGCGCACATGGTTATTCAACTGTGAGACTGAACCGCTGTCACAAGTCATACAAGATGCTGCTTACATAGAACAATTCGATATAATTGTCATCTGATAAAAGCTAGCAATGCTAATTTATGAAAGAATTATTTATATAAAAATCCCATTGCCTTTCTAATTTAAACTGACTCCCCACTTTATTAAAGTCCACACCTAACCTTGGCCTAAAACACCGTTTCACAGCGATAATAATATTTTACCAATACAGAAAAATCTGAAATTCAGTTGGTCAGTCTAATTCACATGCTCTTAGTCATTCATTGTCCGCATTTTTCACTCTAAGTACTACTGGAATTGAACTTTCCAGTTTTTATGTGAGACAAGCGATTTTGGGACTGGCTGTATGCTCCAATATCATAGTTTTTTGAAATCTTCATCAAATGATAGGGTTAGAAATAGTCGAATCCTGACATCTGGTGTATGTTATTTAAACTATAATAAATAATTAAAAACAACGTTTTGTATTTACACAATAAAAACTTTATTGAAGCCGTACGGCTTCCACTTTAAAGTAGAAATATCACTCTACACGTGCAAGAAATATAAAAACAAAAACAAGTATTAAATAGAGACGAAGGACCAGCAAGTCAATACGTTGATACATAGCGAGATATATTATATATATATTATTTAATTACACCAAGAAAATATGCAAATAATAATGAAGTAATGCGACAAGGGGAAAGTATAAAATAGTCGTGTAAGTTACTCCTGAGGATGACGTAGATCACGTGTACGTGTAGATTGATATTTAATATAAAGCTTTTATTGTGTAAATACAAAACGTATATCTGGTGTATGATTTGCTTGGGAGACAGACTGGTCTTAGATATTTGCATTTTAAAAGTTGTCCAGTCTTCGCACTTGCTCTGACATCAGTAACTGACAGACACTTTTTTTTCTAATGGCAGGCCTATTACCACTACTGATAGACCCTACTACAAGATATCTTTGAACAACTGATGAAAGAAATGGTATTTGATAATGATGCTCCTGATAGGTTGGCACCCACTATCATGCAACTTCAAACATTGTGGAGATGCTGTATCTTATCCATTGTCTATATTAACTATGACGTCACAGCATCTCTGCATTTTCAGGGATTTAACACTGATTACTCAAGTTTAGCCTTCAGTCAATATTATGGCTAAGTTATTATAGCAATGAATGCAACTGCGAGTGTCTACAGTCACTATGAAATAACTCTGAACGTTTCAACTGTCTCATTTTTTTTAATCTCTAAATCGAGATGATTGTATCTCAAGATACAAAACAAAGCATCCAAGTTCATATTGGGTCAGATGTTCGAAGATCAATATGAAAGTCAACAACATATAAACAGCAACGTGTAAAAGACATACTGACGGACTATAAAGAAAACGCCTTGTATATTTGTAACATTGAATTGTTAGGTATTATGAAGGTTATTTTTGGTTGTAGTTAAGCACAAAGCTGCGCAATGGATTATCTGTGCTCTGTCCACCACGGGTATCGAAACCCGGTTTCTGGCGTTGTAAGTCCGCATACATACCGCTGTGCCAATGGAGGATGTTAGGAAGGATAGATAATGGTTTTATCTTGTATTTAATCAACTTTAAATTATATATAGTCACATTTTTCTGTTTTTCAGAAAAAAATCCGCTTAGATTAGCGCTGGTGTAAACGACGGGATCTTTCGTCTGCATCCGCCTATCAATAAGTCCTGCTAGGAAAACGTGCCAAATCTTAAGAGCAAACTGTGTCAAGGAGTTTCGTCATCTTCTCGTGTACGCCGGTGAAGTAATTTTCGCCATTTAATACGAAACCTTGGCAATGTATCCTCTCGCATTTTCCCTCCAGATTTTGGCTTCAATTTCTTTCTAAGTTTACCTGGATTGCAGAGGAAGTCGCAGTATTAGCTTCCAGAACTTCCTCCAAGGTTGTATTACACAGAACCTGTTAGTAAATGTGCAGTTGTTTTCTTTAAACAATAGTTGTTGACGTACGTTTCAGACCAAATGAAGAAAAGCCAAATAGCATATTTTAACCGGTTTTAATTACCTTAGTAAGCAGAATGCTTTATATCCCTTGTTTTTGTTTTGAGCTTAGCGAACAAAATACATTATGTTTCGTGTCTTTCTTTTGAACTTATAGTTTAAAGCTTGTTCTATTTGTCATAGTGTACAGATTACACTTTATTTTATGCTTTTCTTTTGAATTTGTAGTTTATACCCATGTTTTATTGGTTTAGGGAACAGAATACATTGTGTTTTGTGTCTTTCCTTTAAAACTATAGTTTTATGTATATATTTTACTAGCTCTGTGTTTTATGCCTTTCTCTTTAACATGTAGTTTAAGACCTATGTCGACGAGTAAGGCAATCTCTTTGTACAGTAAAAAATAAAAACATTTCTAAAAGTAGCAAGCTCCATTTCAATACTGGCTAAATTACGCTATCTATCGACAGGTGTAAATTAAATCTACTATCTGCACTAAATTACTTGGAATTTATCAATTTTGTATTTTACAAGAAATTTTTCTAAATGCAGAAGAGCGAGAAAATCTAAAGATGCTAATATATTTTAAACCTATTTCTATATAACTATAAAATTAAATCTTTGAATAAATCATTCATGTAGTGTTGTTAAATAAAAATTTCATATTTTTAACTGTTAGAAGTTACAAAGTTATATTACAAATATTTTAAAACTAGATTATATGTAAATAAAATAAAAACCCTATCTTATGTATCACCATCACAGTCAGGCCCATAACCATGGGGAGAGGAGGCTACAGAGATCTAATCCATTTAAAATCGCTCTTGGCCCCGCTCCAAGAATAATAATAAAAAGTTAAATCCATCCCATGCCTAGACGGCATGTAGAAGCCGGTACTTAACTCTGGTTCCAGTGGGAATGGTGCCACCTCCTCCCTGGACTGGATTCTAGTCAATGGCGGGTTAACTCCTACTTATTATCTGGTAGCCATTTTACAGAGTAGACTGAAGCAGTTGGAGTAAAGTGTCTTATCCAAGGACACAAGACAAGGCACGAGCAAGTCACGAACCTGCAAAGATTTGACTACAAGTCCAAAATGCTAATCACAAGGTCACGCCGTTCCCACCTTCTCTCTATATATGTATGTGTTTTAACTCCATTAGAAACTGTTTTGGGATCAGTTCGACTTCTGGTGGCTTTATCTCATTATTAAATTTCAAACTCAAATGTTCTGAACAGCATCTTATACACACATAGGCCAAGTGGTCAGGTAAGATTCGGGTATAGCTGCTTCTGATTTTGAACTACTTACCAGAGGAAAGGCAGCTAATAAATAACACCGGCTGCCACAATGGCTTTTATTTGATTCTTTGAACCGAATAACGGGATTGATTATCACTTTCATAATGTACCCACATATCTCGAAACCATGGTAACCACTAGCCCAAGTCCTACTCCATCGTATTATGATAGAAATTTCTTATAAGACTATCTTAGTTACATTAAAAATTTTATTGGTTTATTTATTTACTCTTCGCAAAGAAAAACACTTTATATAAATGTTATACTAAACTGTGCATTTTTCCAGTGATGTAAGTATCACTATTAAATGGTCTAACGTTATATGAATATTAATTTTATTGTTGTCCGATTGAAGAAGCTTCAAGTGCTTTAACTATTTGTTCTTTAAAGGTATTTTAACATAGTTCCACACTCATTTACAAAGTATTTGTGTTATCACATATATTATGACAGTCCTTACAATAATGGGATACCTTGCCCCCTGATTATCAATATCGGGCATCTCAATCAAAATCTCCTAGCTATATACGAACTTGAATTTACAGTTGCAAATATAAAATCTTTATATATATAAATCACTGTGTGTCTGTCTGTTTGTCCGTTATCTAACCAGACCTAGGTGGCTGGGCCAATTTCAACCAAACTTTGTGGGATAATATTTTGGAACAAGGAGCATATTAATGGTTCACAACCCCCTACACCCCCATTATTGCTGTTATTGAGCATTTATTATCTTTGACGTTAATAAACGTTAACTACATTCATAGATGGCGCCACGTCCTTAAGACAGAAAAAATATACTTTATTAAATTTTCTATAACACGACATACACACAGTGTGGAGAGAGCACACGAACGTCTTATATATCTCAGAGAGTGTGATAGCACTCTCTATGGAGGAATGCAATGAAACAATGGCTGCCGCTATTGCAATAACGCATAAACTCAGCTGAAGTTTCTACTTTAACAGCCACCATACCGCTGATATGAAGAGCCGTTTTTTGAGTTATATCAACTTCCTACTTTGACCCGTGAACTTTCAACTTCGTCCCGTAAGACACTTCTGTGGCCAATGACCGTCTATTAACTAATCACGTGAAACACTGTGGAAGGACATTAAGAGCTGGATATTGAAAGCAGGTAATAGAAAGCACCACTACTACTTTTTCCGCTACCTCTTCCTTCAAAGTCACCCTGGCCATCGCACAGTGTATATCATGTTTTAAATATATACAAAGTGAGTTCTTAAAGCTTATACAAAACTTTTGTTGAGGTAATAACGAATATTGTGATAATATGTTTCGTTATAAACATATTGTGAAAATTGGGATTTTTGTGTTATTTATCATAACATCCACATCCATATTTGTTGTTTTTTTTAAATTCATAACCCGGATAAAGAACAGATACCTCAACT
Source organism: Limulus polyphemus (assembly GCF_000517525.1). Taxonomy (NCBI): domain Eukaryota; kingdom Metazoa; phylum Arthropoda; class Merostomata; order Xiphosura; family Limulidae; genus Limulus; species Limulus polyphemus. The sequence continues at coordinate 29,713 of NW_013673808.1, forward strand.
TGTACCTATATAATCTATAACTTTATGAAATTAAAATAAATTACTTTGGACCATCAGTTAGGTCAGTTACCAGATGAAACCATGCAGCATCACTTTAATACTAAACTGTTACTCATTCATGATTTGTCATGATGACACGGTGTGTTTAGTGTATAGCTAGACATGGGTGGCATTACTTCGGAATTTTCCACCCTGAGTATGCGAAATTCCTCAATCGGTGGGGGGAAAAGCTGATGCTAGAAAAAAACTCTAAACGTTTACGTAAAATTACAGACTACCTTAAAATTAGAAATGATGAAACAATGTTCGAACACTTATTGAGGGGACAATGGTTCTACAAAACAACTAAAATGTAAATGATTTTATAAAACAAATGTGTGAACATTTGGAATCGCGGTCACAATACTTAGTTGCAGCATAGTTGTTAGTAGTAAGTCCACCACTTGACAGGCACGCCGCCAGAGAGCGCCACATGTGTGTCAAGGGAGTGTGTGTGTGTGTGTGTGTGTGTCGTCATGGAAGATGACGAGGTCACAGTACCAAGTTTTGCCAGCAGGGGCGCGTCGTTTGGGACGCGTTGCTAGGCCACCATGACAGGCGACCATAGTGTCATAGTTTAACAAAAGGTCGCCAGATGGCGCGAAACTAACTACTGGAGTCACAGTTGCCCAGAAACACGTTCTCCACTTTGTGGTAGGATGATTTAATTAATTAATAAATTAGTGTTCACTGTCCTTTTTAGGATTAACTAATTAATTAGTGTTAAGCGTCTTTTTAAGAACTAATTAATTATAAATGATTAAATGATTTAGAGTTGAGTATTCTTTTTAGGATGATTTAATTAATTAATGATTAATTATCGACATGATGAGATATGTATTGTATGAGTCATGGCGGCCTAGAAACACCTTTTCTACTTTGTGGTACTATTTCGTAATCATTCATTATAACCGCCTGTCTATTATCGAACTATTAAATTGTATCTATGACTTCGTCACCTTTGATGACTCCCTCCCTCCCTTGGCACACATATGGTGCCCTCTGGTGGCGTGCCTGTCAACTGGGGGTCTTACTACTTATGTAACATGTAGACTGTATTAGTAACACAGAACACAAATTCATAACTACCCTGTAGTAGTGACACATCACTTATAGCCAGATGTGTAGTAGTGACATGGCAAATATAGCTAGATATGTAATAGTGACATGGCATGTATAGCTAGACGTGGAGTAGTGACATGACATGCATAGCTAGACATGTAGTATCACGAACACGTTTCCTGACGGAAGTTATTTTCTTGTTTGGACCCCAGATAATGAGAGAACTTGATCAGTACATTTTGACCTCTGTGAACCATGAGGGGCCTTTGAACCCCGCAGCAGAAAAGTTTCAAGTCATATATAAGTCATTTTCAAATCAGTCAGTTTCCAAGATATCTAACACTATTCTAGGTGGTGAGGTCGGTTCTTGAACTAATTATGCTAATTTCAAAAAGTACAGACATTTTCATACGTAATTTCACGTTACAATGACGCTGTGTAGCTTGAAAGTATAATCATGGGCGATATTTGTTTGTTTTGAATTTCGCGCAAAGCTACACGAGGGCTATCTGCGATAGCCGTTCCTAATTTAGCAGAGTAGAGGGAAGGCAGCTAGTCATCACCACCTACCGCCAACTCTTGGGCTACTCTTTTACAAACGAATAGTGGGATTGACCGTCACATTATAACGCCCCCACGGCGAGCATGTTTGGTGGGACGCGGATTCGAACCCGCGACCCTCAGATTGCGAGTCGAGCGCCCTAACCACCTGGCCATGCCGGGCTTATAGATAGATGTATTGTTACGTCTCTGTCGTTTGTTAATTTTCCGTATAAATTCTTTCCCATGAAACTTTAGCGATACAAGTCCTTTC